>NC_090376.1:45626886-45731886 GCF_036365525.1 Heterodontus francisci | reverse complement strand
GCATAAGTCAGGAGTGTGATGGAATACGCTCCACTTGACTGGATGAGTGCAGCTCCAACAACACTCAAGAAGCTCAATACCAAACAGGACAAAGCAGCCTGCTTGATTGGCACCCCATCCCCCACCTTCAAAATTCACTCCCTCCATCACCGATGCACAGAGGCAGCAGTGTGCGCCATATACAAGATGCACTGCAGCAACTCACCAAAGCTCTTTCGACAGCACCTTCCAATCTCGCGACCTCAACCACCTAGAAGGATGAGGGCAGCAAATGCATGGCAATGCCACCACCTGCAAATTTCCCTCCAAGCCACACGCCATCCTGGCTTGGAACTATATCACCGTTCCTTTTCTGTTGCTGGGTCAAAATCCTCGAATTCCCTTCCTAGCAGCATTGTTGGTGTACCTACACCCCAAGGACTGCAGTGGTTCAAAAAGGCAGCTCACCACCACCTTCTCGAGGGAAATTAGGGATGGGCAATAAATGCTGGCCTGGCCAGCGATGCCCACAACCCCCAGAATGAATTTTTTTTTTTAAAAAGGAGCACTAGGACACGAAAGGGCTCCCACAAGATCGGCACTAAGGGAATGCAGAAGGATTAATAGTTAATTCTCGTTTGTATAATTGGATACCTCTTCCTTCATCCATGCAGAGCTTCCCTTGTCCTTAGCTTCTGCTCCATTTGCTTGTCGTGTTGGTAACTCATCCCCGACAGCAACCTTTCTGTGGACAAGTTACCAAATTCTTTGCACTTTGTGGGGGGGAGCAGCAACACACCTTGCCAAATCCAGCAATTCATCACAACACCTCAAAAACACTCGACTGAACTTCTAGAAATTTTATAACAAAAGTTAGTTAAAATCATCTTTTCTGCAAATTGGACATCTGGCCCTTTAAATAGTGCTAGTAGGGACTCCATTTTGCAGCTGAATGCATTTTTTTTGTGACTTGGTCGCGGACACATTAAGTGGACCTGTGCAGTCCGCGTTTCAAAAAGTACATCAATCAGCCAGAATGGCTGACTAGTAGGAATGCTTTCGGCGCATGCACGGCATACCCATGCGAGTACCCTTCCCAGCAGGGCAGCACACTGGAAACACTGAGCCTGTCATTCTGAGGGCATCTGATTTTCATTGTGCTGACCTCAGCGGTGCGACAGAGCTAGATTTGTAGCCCAAGGTGTGTTCATGGGAACGCACAGGGATTTGAGCTATCCCTGTGTTATAGAACATGTGAAATACTCACTTGATCTCATCTCATCTCTTCTACTGATACATGAGCGACTGTGTTGCCACTAATTATTGTTCAAATCTGAAGAATTTAGTTGATGTTTCCAATTATCACCCACTTTTGTGGTTCATTTGATGCTTTTGTTAAGGTCAAGTGAGAAGAGTTGAAGGGCTTCCCTCTTTTCTCTCTCCTTGTTTGACCGCAACAGGTTTAATTCTTCCTTAAAATGGATGCACTGCCAATTCAGTAGGTGTTTAGAATTAGAACATTACAGCGCAGTACAGGCCCTTCGGCCCTCGACGTTGCGCCGACCTGTGAAACCATCTGACCTACACTATTCCATTTTCATCCATATGTCTATCCAATGACCACTTAAATGCCCTTAAAGTTGGCGTGTCTACTACTGTTGCAGGCAGGGCGTTCCACGCCCCTACTACTCTCTGAGTAAAGAAACTACCTCTAACATCTGTCCTATATCTATCACCCCCTCAACTTAAAGCTATGTCCCCTCGTGTTTGCCATCACCATCCGAGGAAAAAGACTCTCACTATCCACCCTATCTAACCCTCTGATTATCTTATATGTCTCTATTAAGTCACCTCTCCTCCTCCTTCTCTCCAACGAAAACAACCTCAAGTCCCTCAGCCTTTCCTCGTAAGACCTTCCCTCCATACCAGGCAACATCCTAGTAAATCTCCTCTGCACCCTTTCCAAAGCTTCCATATCCTTCCTATAATGCGGTGACCAGAACTGCACGCAATACTCCAGGTGCGGTCTCACCAGAGTTTTGTACAGCTGCAGCATGACCTCATGGCTCCGAAACTCGATCCCCCGACTAATAAAAGCTAACACACCATATGCCTTCTTAACAGCCCTATTAACCTGGGTAGCAACTTTCAGGGATTTATGTACCTGGACACCAAGATCTCTCTGTTCATCTACACTTCCAAGAATCTTCCCATTAGCCCAGTACTCTGCATTCCTGTTACTCCTTCCAAAGTGAATCACCTCACACTTTTCCGCATTAAACTCCATTTGCCATCTCTCAGCCCAGCTCTGCAGCCTATCTATGTCCCTCTGTACCCTACAACATCCTTCGGCACTATCCACAACTCCACTGACCTTCGTGTCATCCGCAAATTTACTAACCCACCCTTCTACACCCTCTTCCAGGTCATTTATTAAAATGACAAACAGCAGTGGCCCCAAAACAGATCCTTGCGGTACACCACTAGTAACTAAACTCCAGGATGAACATTTGCCATCAACCACCACTTCTTTCAGCTAGCCAATTTCTGATCCAAAGCTCAAAATCACCTTCAACCCCATACTTCCGTATTTTCTGCAATAGCCTACCGTGGGGAACCTTATCAAACGCCTTACTGAAATCCATATACACCACATCCGCGGCTTTACCCTCATCCACCTGTTTGGTCACCTTCTCGAAAAACTCAATAAGGTTTGTGAGGCACGACCTACCCTTCACAAAACCGTGCTGACTATCGCTAATGAACTTATTCTTTTCAAGATGATTATAAATCTTGTCTCTTATAACCTTTTCCAACATTTTACCCACAACCGAAGTAAGGCTCACAGGTCTATAATTACCAGGGCTGTCTCTACTCCCCTTCTTGAACAAGGGGACAACATTTGCTATCCTCCAGTCTTCCGGCACTATTCCTGTCGACAATGACGACATAAAGATCAAGGACAAAGACTCTGCAATCTCCTCCCTGGCTTCTCAGAGAATCCTAGGATAAATCCCATCTGGCTCAGGGGACTTATCTATTTTCACACTTTCCAAAATTGCTAACACCTCCTCCTTGTGAACCTCAATCCCATCTAGCCTAGTAGTCTGAATCTCAGTATTCTCCTCGACAACATTTTCTTTCTCTACTGTAAATATTGACGAAAAATATTCATTTAACGCTTCCCCTATCTCCTCTGATTCCACACACAACTTCCCACTACTATCCTTGATTGGCCCTAATCTAACTCTAGTCATTCTTTTATTCCTGATATACCTATAGAAAGCCTTAGGGTTTTCCCTGATCCTATCCGCCAATGACTTCTCGTGTCCTCTCCTTGCTCTTCTTAGCTCTCCCTTTAGATCCTTCCTGGCTAGCTTGTAACTCTCAAGCGCCCTAACTGAGCCTTCACGTCTCATCCTAACATAAGCCGCCTTCTTCCTTTTGACAAGCACTTCAACTTCTTTAGTAAACCACGGCTTCCTCGCTCGACAACTTCCTCCCTGCCTGACAGGTACATACTTATCAAGGACACGCAATAGCTGCTCCTTGAATAAACTCCACATTTCGATTGTTCCCATCCCCTGCAGTTTCCTTCCCCATCCTACGCATCCTAAATCTTGCCTAATCGCATCATAATTTCCTTTCCCCAAGCTATAATTCTTGCCCTGCGGTATATACCTGTCCCTGCCCATCGCTAAGGTAAACCTAACCGAATTGTGATCACTATCACCAAAGTGCTCACCTACATCTAAATCTAACACCTGGCCGGGTTCATTACCCAGTACCAAATCCAATGTGGCATCGCCCCTGGTTGGCCTGTCTACATACTGTGTCAGAAAACCCTCCTGCACACACTGGACAAAAACTGACCCATCTAAAGTACTCGAACTATAGTATTTCCAGTCAATATTTGGAAAGTTAAAGTCCCCCATAACAACTACCCTGTTACTCTCTCCCCTGTCGAGAATCATCTTCGCTATAATTGGCTCTTGTTATGATCATAGCAAGTAAGTAATCGGACAGGTTTTCTTGAGTTAACAAAGAAAGAGGTTAACTTTATTGTACCAAAACTGAACTAATGAAAATAATAAACTACGTGCCAACTTTCACACATGCACTTTAGAGGTTTACACATACACACACGCGCACACATAGGTTACAGAGTCCGGAAAGGTAGATCAGTTGAGTTGGAGTCCATAGAAAAAAGGGGTATGAATTCTGTGGTGTTTGGTATTCGGCTGGCTTCTAGCTGAATTCAGTGGTCCTGAGGCTTTTAGTTTGAAGAGGTAGATGACTGGTTCAGTGGGTCTCTTGGAGACAGCGATGTGGATGATTTCCTCCAACAGGGTTTCTGATTGTAGCCAGAGTATGCAAAGGTGGTCAATCAACAAGCAGGATTTGAAAGCTTTCAAGCTGGAGTGGAGAAAGAGGGACCCCCACTTAGGGTCTGCTCATGTCAAAGTCCAGAAGCTTCTCCTTTCTCTGCTTCAGAAAGACACAAGCTTAAAACCACAGATGGGGAGGGCCTTGTCACATGACAGTCACTCTGATTTAAATATAGCAGTTAGCAGTATTTCTCTCGCTAAAAAGAACAAGTAGTTCCCTTAGACTTCCTGGGTCTTGGTTCTTGCTGGGAAATGAGCAGACATTTCATCTCCCTCCTCAAAAGCCTTGCAATGTAGGATTCTGTGTAGCAAATTAGGTGGCCATCCTCAGCTGCCAGCAAAGTCATTTTTTTAATCTGTTCTTTTTTTAAGTTCAAAAAATATAAATTCAGATCTCCAGTCAGTGAATTAAAGAAAATTATCATTTGACAAAGCAAGTTGGCATGACACTGCTTCTATTCCCTTCCTGGCTTCTCTTTCTTCATCTCAAGCAGTTGGATTTTCAAAGATAACTGTTACAAACCTACAGGTCTTCACCATTACTTGGATTCCCTTTTCACCCTAGCTTCTGATGGTATTTCCTCACATATTTTCTCGTGCAATTGTAGCATTTGTAACATCTCTCCATTTGCCTCTTTCCGCACTGTTATCGAGGTCCTCAAACACTCTATCCCTGTGAAACAACAATTTACATGTACTTCCTATAATCTTCTCTACCGTATTTACCACTCACAAGACAGTCTCTATATTGACTAAACATGAAGAGTAGACCTCTTTGCCCAATATCTCCCTACTGTCTGCAGTATGATCCTGGCCTTTCTATGGCTCACCACTTTAACTCTCCCTTCTGTTCTCACTCTGACCTTTCTTGTCTTTGGATTTTTATGCTGCTCCAACCAATTAATGTTTAAAGATTAGATTAATGTAAGCATCAGAGCACTCTACAGCCCTGTGATCCACATATCACTTTACTTCCCTCCATTTTGGTACCTTTTTTTGTCTTTCCCATGCCTTTTCACTACTAGATTGAAATGATCTTTGCATTTCATCTAGTAGTTGTTCACCACTTCAGTTTTTAAAAGTTATGCTGAGTCCCCTTTATGATTGGGGTCAGAGTACCTTTTGGTTTCTTCCCTTCTCCCATCCACTCACTTTATTTAGTCCTATTAAAGAGTTAATTTAGCTTACAATTTTCAGTTCTGACAAAAAGTCTACAAGGGTTCTCTGCAGCCATTGACACTGTGGACCACACCATCTCCTTTGTTTACTCTTCCTTTGCTGTCCAGCTGAGTGGCATTGCCCTTTCCTGGATGGTAACCTGTTCAGTCATAGCCAGAGAATCTCCTGCAATGACTTTTCATCCTGCCTCAACACTTATTTCTACAGTCCCCCAAGGATCTATCCTTGGTCCTCACCTATTTCTTATCTACATGCTGCCCTTCAGCGACATCATCTGAAAGCAAAACACCAGGTTCCATGTGTATGCTGGCAACACCTGACTGTACCTCACCACCACCTCCCCACTGCCTCTGTGTTGCCAGATTGCTTGTCCGACATCCAGGCGTAGATGAGCTGAAATTTCCACCTATGAGACATCGGAAAGACTGAAGATATTGTCTTTGGCTCCTACCAAAAACTCAGTTCCCTAGCTACCAAATCCACCCCCTCCCTGACCATTGTCTCAGGCTCAACCAGACTGTTTGCAAACTTAGCATCCTATTTGACCCTGAGCTGAACTTTCGACTCCATCTCCTCTCTATCACCAAGACTACCTTACTTCCACCTCCATAATATCACCCTTCTCTGGCCCTGCCTCAGTCAGTCTGCTGCTGAAACCCACATCCATGCTTCTGCTAATTGTAGACTGGATTATTCCAATGCTATCCTAGTCACTCTCCATAAACTTAAGCTCATCCAAAACTCTGCTGCCCATATCCTAACTTGCATCAAATCCCATTTGCTCACCCTTATGCTCACTGACCTACTTTGGTTCCTGGTTTCTGAACATCTCAATTTTAAAATTCTCACCATTATGTTCAAATCTGGACATAGCCTTTCTTCTCCCTATCTTATGCAACCTTGTGCAATTGTATAACCCTCCAAGAACTCTGAATTCCTCAAGCTCTGGCCCCTTGTCCATCCCCCACTACCTTCACCCCACCGTCGATAGCTGTGTGTTCAGATGTCTAGAATCTAAGCTCTGGAATTCCCTCCATAAACCTCACTACCTTTACACCGCCTTTTAAGACTCTCCTTAAAACCTAGTCCTTTTACCAAGCTTTTGGTTGCCAGTCCTAATGTCTCCTCCTTTGGCTCAATGGAAATTTTTTGTCTGATTACACTCCTGTGAAGCACCTTGGGAGGTTTAACTAGGTTAACAGTGCTATATAGATGCAAATTGTTGTTGTTACACGTAAAATGTTCATTTCTTCCATCCTAAGGACTTAACTGTAGGGAAGTTGGAATTAAGCATCTTTCAAAAAAAAAACTCTCTCATAACTCAGAAACAGAAGCCTCATTCTATTTAGATTGCCATTGTTTTCAAAAGCTAGAACTTTTTGTGTTTATTTCATGGAGTTGAGTTTTTATTGGGAGAATGAGACAGGAACAATGAAAGCTTTTGAATTGGTCTTCTTTGCTCCACACGGTGGGTGTCAATGCTTTTGTTAGTCTGTTGGGTCAGTGTTATGCTTTCATAGGGAAGATTCTATCTGATAGGTTCACATATAAAACCTACTAATGCTCGCTGCCATCTTATTGCATATTCTGTCTCTTCAGGGTTTGTCTTTTATTCTTTCTCAGCTTGCAGATAAATGACTTACTGAATGTTGCTCTTAAATCTGTCTTTTTGTTACATATGTTGCAATACAAATTTTGATAGATAATCAAGGTTTTGTTATTTTAATTAGATTATATGAATTGTAAACTTTAGTTTTGTGAAGTTGATGCGTTCTATATTTGAATATATACTTAAGCTATATACTTAAATTATACAGTTGCAGAAATTTGAAAATCAACCAAATTTTCTAAAGGCTCAAAATTAAATATATTAAATATTGGTTGTAGAATGCTCAACTAGCATACTTGATTTTATTTTTGAAAACTGTGGAACACTTTTCAGAGTACTTTCCATTACATTTGATAAATATGAAATATTTTGTCTCTGCTTTTGATACCAGATCTCATGGATCAGATCTTACAGATTACTCATACCCAGCTACCCCAAACCATGTTCATCATTCAGTGCAGCAGCAGCACATGCCAGCTTCATACATGTCTGGTGATAACCAGCAGCAAATGTTGACTGGTAATCAGGCCCAGGAACATGACTACAGATCCTCTGCAATAGGATTCAGACATGGTACTCTGAACAGGCCACAACAACCCCCACCACCTCCACCACCAACTACTGTAAATGGTGCTCCGCCACCACCACCAGAACAACAACAACCAGTGGACTACAGGTAAATAGCTTAAATCTCATCAGTTGTCAAAATTTTATGAAGGCTTGAACAGTAATCCAGTTCCTCTAAGGTAATCATTAGCATCATAAAATTTGATTGCATAACCTTTGGAGCAATATTTTTGTCGTTTTATTTTTGTTTATCTGTATTGTATATAGAATAATAGAATTTAAACTCTGATTGCATTAGTTTACTATCGAATGCACCAATATTGATTTTAACTCTACCAGTCATGACATTTTGTTGCTCTGAGCATAATAATATACTTGTAGTAAAAAGAAGCAAATCCTACACTCTGGATCCCACAACCTCCTGGGATGTCCTGCTCCATGTGGCCAAAGATCTGTGGGTCAAAATTCGGCCCATTAAGTCACGTGAAGACCCATGACAGAAAAATGCGACCTTGAGTAGACGTCATCCTCGAAATGAGGGATAGCGGCACAGTGGTGCAGTGGTTAGCACTGCAGCCTCACAGTTCCAGCGACCCGGGTTCAATTCTGGGTACTGCCTGTGTGGAGTTTGCAAGTTCTCCCTGTGGCTACGTGGGTTTCCTCTGGGTGCTCCGGTTTCCTCCCACAAGCCAAAAGACTTGCAGGTTGGTAGGTAAATTGGCCATTATAAATTGCCCCTAGTATAGGTAGGTGGTAGGGAAATATAGGGACAGGTGGGGATGTGGTAGGAATATGGGATTAGTGTAGGATTAGTATAAATGGGTGGTTGATGGTCGGCACAGACTTGGTGGGCCGAAGGGCCTGTTCCAGTGCTGTGTCACTAAACTAAACTAAACTTATAGCCCCTCAGCAGATTTGATATGCTGAAATATCCATTTGCCTAATAACATTTAGGTCTAATTTTTTTCACATTCTTGTGCAGTGAAGCATTTTTCTCATTTTTATTTGAAAATGTTAATGGCCTATCAATCACTTGTTTGAGATTTTCTAAGAGGATGGGCTGGCAAGAAGGAAATGTATGTTTGAAATGGTCTGATAGATTTGCATCCTTCTGGTTGCCCACGTCTCAATTTTAACTAGGTGGGAATCAGACTGGCAGGGGCTGAGGTGGGGGCAAAGTATCCTGCCCTCACGGCAAGAGACCCCGGAGACTGAAACTTTAACGTCAGAAACTGGTGGGAAGTGGCACATGGGCAGCAAGTGGGAGCAGAATGTTGTGTGCCAGGAGGAACAATCAGCTGCACTTGAATAAATCAATCGAGGAAGGCAGTCCAGGGCAGGGAAGGCCTAAATTTTACTGTTAGGGCCCAGAGTAACACTTGTGCTCTTGATGCAGTGAAAAAGTACCCAGATTACACAAAATGTGTGGCAATGTCCGTGGTGCAATGGTCCCAAAACAATCATTGTCTACATTGTTAAAGGGAAAAAATAGAAAATGTTGAAAATATGCAGCAAGTAGGAACACAGAATAAAGGTGGCAGAGATTCCTTTTTGTTCTGCTTTGCACCTGGGAAATGAATGGTCCCCAGACACAAGGCAGAAGAAAGTCAGCCCTCAAAAGCATGACCTATTCCACGCCTGTACAAGTATTTCTATATTATTGAGTATTTAATTTATAATTAAAGAAACAATAAGTTCACAGAATACTTTAAAGTAGCTGTATGCATTAATAAAAATGTTCAAATGTGATCTTCCCTCATTCTTTAAAATAAATTATTGTAATATTTAGGAAACATTTATTTTAGATTCAAAATATTAGGTTCCCATTTCTGAGGTGCAGAAGAATTCCCACTTCTATCCACCCTGTCTCAGAGTTAGACAGAATGACCAATGCAATACTGAGCCTCTCATTTCTAATTAGGCAACCAACACACTGCCTTGAAAAATGGTGTCTGGTACAGGTAGTTGGGAAAGCATCATTTGTTCTTCTTTCAGACACTCAGACTCACTTTCCATGTCTCTCATTGATATTTTAATGTGCTGATATGCCATCAGACAATAATTTGGAACATATCTTCAGTGGTGAACTGAAAATTTTCAACTGCAAAACTTGTAAGTCATTTCAAGAGTTCATAAACAAAACATTCATTGTCAAGTATTACTTTAATTGCAAGAAGGCATTTTTGCTTTTCATAATTCTACACAATAAAACAGTTTTCTGACCAGTTTTTACTTTTGGTTAGGTATGCCTATTTGTACATTTTCTGTGTTTTGGTGTTACCTGAAACACAACGATAGATGTTTCTTGATAGATCATTCAGCATTTCTCATGGAGAGAGTTGGGATAAAAAAAACTGCCTTTTATTTTTGTTGGTAGGGATGACTGACCAGTTTCTGTGCCTGTAAGTTACGACTCTACTGAAATGTTCAGTGTAGAGATTAGACAATATCAGATGCATATGTTGAATGCTATGTTTAAACTAAATAAACTTTGTTATTAACTATAGCATGCCACCTCCTCAGATGATGGAATACTATACTTCTGCTGGTCCTCCTGTGCTCCCACCTGGTCCAGTAATTCCTTCTGCACAAACTGCTTTTGTCAGTCCTGTCCAAGTGCCTACTCCTCCAACTTCCCATCCTGGATCAATGGTGGGGGTCGCATACACTCCTCCCCCAGCCCCACCTGGAGCAGCTCCTCCACCTGGTCCCCCTGGACCTCCTCCACCTCCGCCACCAGCACCACCTTCTTCTCTTGCATCTTCTCCAATGCATTGTCAGCTTGTGGCTGAAAACAAACGACATGAACCAGCGGGCACTCCTCTCAATGATGCCAGAAGTGACCTTCTTGCTGCTATTCGTATGGGTAAGTAATGAAAGTGCAGAATTCAAATTTATGCCTTTTTTTAAACATTCTTGATATTGGGATGGGAGCTTTCTGACTCTCTGACTGACTGGAGTGCTGACATAGGGCTGCATTAGAGTTCTAAAGTGGGAGTTTTGTGACTGAGGGAGTTCAATGAGGAGGGAGCGAGGAGCTCCTTTCATTTCCTACCTGTCCGCAAAGAGCGTGAGCGGAGCCGAGAGATTCCAAAGAGCACAGCTGACTGGTGAGTAAGTCCTGGTGGGTATTTTTCAAACTGGATTAAATTGTAAGTCACTGTTTTAGCAAGACTTAGTTGATTTATTTTTTTATTATAATAGTCTTCTAAAGTTTTAAATTTAAAGGGTTTAGTAATGGCAGGAGAGCTTAAAGCTGTGGTTTGCTCCTCTTGCTGCATGTGGGAATCCGGGAACATTTCCAGTCCCCGGGACCAGCATGCGTGCAGGAAGTGTGTCCAGCTGCAGCTCCTGGAAGTTCGGGTTTCAGAGCTAGAACGGCGGCTGGAAACACTGTGGAGCATCTGCGAGGTTGAGCGCATCGTGGATAGCACGTTTAGAGAGGTGGTGACGCCGCAGCTGAAGGGACTTGAGGAAGGAAGGGAATGGGTGACCACCAGGCAGTCCAAGAGAAACAGGCAGGTAGTTCAGGAGTCCCCTGGGGTCCCGCTTGCAAATTGGTATTCCATTTTGGAGGCTGATGAGGCTGGTTCCTCCAGGGAGTGCGGACAGAGCCAAGCTTCTGGCACCACAAGCAGCCTGTCTGTACAGGAAGGGGGAAAGAGAGGAAGAGCAATAGTAATAGGGGATTCTATAGTCAGGAGAACAGATAGGCGCTACTGTGGCCGTCAACGTGACTCCAGGATGGTGTGTTGCCTCCCTGGTGCTAGGGTCCGGGATGTCACTGAACGGCTGCAGGGCATCCTGAAGGGGGAAGGTGATAAGGCAGAGGTCATGGTACATGTTGGTACCAAAGACATAGGTAAAAGAGGGATGAGGTCTTGCATCAAGAATTCAGGGAGTTAGGCAGTCGACTAAAAAGCAGGACCTCTGGTTGTAATCTCTGGATTACTCCCAGTGCCATGTGCTAGCGAGTATAGAAATAGGAGAATAGCACAGGTGAATGCGTGGCTTAAGAGTTGGTGCAGGAGGGAGGGTTTTAGATTCCTGGACCACTGGGACCGTTTTTGGGGATGGTGGGACCTGTACATGCGGGACGGTCTACATCTGAACCAGAGGGGGACTAACATCCTTGCTGGCGGGTCTGCTAGTGCTGTTGGGAGGAGTTTAAACTAATTTGGCAGGGGAAGGGGATGCAGACTCCTAGCCGAATAGGGACACAGCTAAACACAGGAAAGCAAACAAGTCAGAGGGAATACAGCAGAAGTAAGTTTCAAGGGAGTAAGGCCAGGATGGATGGCCTCTACTTTAATGCCAGGAGTATTACAGGTAAAATGGATGAGTTAAGGGCAAGGATTGACACGTGGAATTGTGATATAGTAGCCATCACGGAGACATGGTTGAAGGAGGGGCAGGATTGGCAGCTCAATATCCCAGGATATAGAATCTTCAGGCGAGACAGAGGAGGGGGTAAAAGAGGAGGGGGCATTGCAATATTTGTTAAGGAGTCAGTTACTGCAGTAAGGAGAGATGATATCTTGGAGGGGGCATCAAATGAAGCTTTATGGGTAGAGTTCAGGAATAAACTCCTGATTGCTAGGTGTTTATTATAAGACCCCCAGATAGTCAGTGGGAAATTGAGGAGCAAATATGTGCGAAAATGGCAGAGGTGTGTAAAAATAATAATAGGGTAATTAGGTGATTTCAACTTTCCCAACATTAATTGGGATAGTCATTGTGTTAAGGGCTTAGATGGAGTGGAGTTCTTAAAATGTATACAGGAGAACTTTTTAGCTCAATATGTAGAGGATCCAACAAGGAAGGGTGCAGTGCTGGACCTAATTCTGGTGAATGAAGACGGACAGGTGGTTGATGTGTTGGTGGGGGAGCATTTTGGTGATAGCGACCACAACATGGTACAATTTAAGCTTGTTATGGAGAAAGAAGTAGACAAGTTGCAAAAAAAGGTTTTGGATTGGGGGAGAGCGAATTTTAGTAAAATATGGCAGGATCTGGCCAAGGTAGACTGGAAAGAGTTACTTGTCGGGAAATTTACAGAAGAGCAGTGGGGGGGCATTCAAAAAGGAAATGGGGAGGATACAGGCCCAACATGTTCCCTCTAGGGTAATAGGTAGGAGCAACAAGCCCAGAGAACCATGGATGACCAGAAACATTCAGGTTACGATGAGAAGGAAAAGAGAGGCTTTTAGCAAATAGGAGAGCAAATCAACGGATGCATTAGTGGAGGACAGAAAGTGTAGGATGGAGTTTAAGAAAGCAATTAGGAGAGCAAAGAGGGGATATGAGAAAGCTCTGCCTGGTAAAAGTAGGGAAAATCCCAAGATATTCTGTAAGTATATCAATGGGAAGAGGATAACCAGGGAAAGAGTAGGACCCATTAGGGACCAAGGGGGAAATCTGTGGGTGGAGCCAGAGGACATTGGTAGGGTGTTGAACGAATACTTCACATCTGTCTTCACCCAAGAGAATGAGGATGTAGATATGGAACTCTGAGAGAGACTGTGAGGTTCTTGAGCAAATTGTCATAGGGAGTGACAAGGTATTGGAGGTTTTGGCAGGCTTAAAAGTGGACAAATCTCCAGGTCCGGACGATTTGTGTCCCAGGATGCTGTGGGAGGTGAGGGTGGAGATTGCAGGGGCTCTGACCCAAATTTCTAATTCCTCTCTGGCCACGGGGGAGGTGCCAGAGCACTGGAGAACAACTAATGTGGTCCCACTATTTAAGAAAGGTTGTAGAGATAAGCCAGGGAACTACAGACCAGTGAGTCTCACGTCAGTGGTAGGGAAACTATTGGAGAAAACTCTAAAAGAGAGAATCTATCTCCACTTGGAGAGGCAAATTTGATCAGGAATAATCAGCATGGCTTTGTCACAGGGAGGCCATGCCTAACAAATTTGATTGAATTTTTTGAGCATGTGACCAGGTGTGTAGATGAGGGTAGTGCAGTTGATGTAGTTTACATGGATTTCAGCAAAACCTTTGACAAGGTCCCACATGGGAGACTTATCAAGAAAGCAAATGCACATGGAATACAGGGTAACTTGATAAGGTGGATTCAAAATTGGCTTAGCTGTAGGAGACTGAGAGTGATGACAGACGGCTGTTTTAGTGACTGGAAGCCAGTGTCCAGTGGCGTACCGCAGGGATCTGTGCTGGGTCCCCTAATGTTTGTCATTTATATAAACGACATAGATGACTATGTGGGGGGTAGGATCAGTAAGTTCGCGGCTGACACAAAGATTGGCCGAGTGGTTAACAGTGAGGTTGAGTGTCTTGTGTTACAGGAAGTTATGGACGGGATGGTCAAATGGGCAAAAAAGTGGCAGGTGGAATTTAACCCTGAAAAGTGTGAGGTGATACACTTTGGAAGGAGTAATGTGACACGGAAGTACTCAATGAATGGCCTGACACTGGGAAGTTCCGAGGAACAAAGGGACCTTGACGTGTTTGTCCATAGATCTCTAAAGGCAGAAGGGCAGGTTAATAGGGTGGTGAAAAAGGCATATGGGACATTTGCCTTTATCAATCGAGGCATAGATTACAAAAGTAGGGAGGTCATGTTGGAGTTGTACAGAACTTTGGTAAGGCCACAGCTGGAGTACTGTGTGCAATTCTGGTCGCCGCATTATAGGATGGATGTGATTTAAGCTATGAAGAGAGGTTGGATAGGCTTGGGTTGTTTTCGCTGGAGCACAGAAGACTGAAGGGTGACCTGATCAAGGTGTACAAGATTGTGAGGGGCGTGGATAGGGAGCAGCTGTTCCCCTTAGTTGAAGGGTCAGTTACGAGAGGACACAAGTTTAAGGTGAGGGGCAGGAGGTTTAAGGGGGATTTGAGGAAGAACTTTTTTACCCAGACGCTGGTGACAGTCTGGAATGCACTGCCTGGGAGGGTGGTAGAGGCCGGTTGCCTCACATCTTTTAAAAAGTGCCTGGATGAGCACTTGGCACGTCACAACATTCAAGACTATGGGCCAGGTGCTGGCAAATGGGATTAGGTAGACAGGTCAGGTGTCTTTAATGCATTGGTGCAGACTCCATGGGCCGAAGGGCCTCTTCTGCACTGTATTATTCTGTGATTCTCTCCCACTTCTCTGTAATAACTTTGGCGGAAGGGCCAAGGAAACCCTAGAAAAGAAAAGGATTGCAGTGCTGCAGGAAGGCAGCTCACCACCACATTCTCCAGGGCAATTAGGAATGGGCAGTAAATGCTGGCCTAGCCAGCGACGCCCACAACCCATGACCAAATAAAAACCAAAATGCTTTATAACTGAATGAAACCAGCACCTACAATTTATAATTCTTATTTTTCTCTGTTTTAAAACCTCAACTGATAATTTCCACTTTGAAAGGACCTTGCAATGACTAATTGCATGTCACATTATGGAATGGATAATGAGAGGAGTGAATCTGTTGCAATTTCCTCTGACTCATATTAAAATAATTCATTCTAATTTTGAAGTTCCCTTTGAATATCCTCCCAAACTAATACCAATAAAGATATTATTTTGAATGAGGGATGAAACTAAAAATGAGATATCAGCACTCCTAAAAGGCGAGGATGTCTTGATACATCCTTATCGTATTTATAACCTGTGGAGTTGGCTGACCTTTGTGTTACGTGCTAGTATTTCCCTCTTCCATGGCCATTGGTGGAAAGGGAGACCGTTGTTCTATCCCCGTGAATATTTTCCTTCCCAACTTGACTGGTTTTCCTTACCCATTATGCAGGCCTGAATGTGACAGAAAACAAACTCTGCAGAAATGCCCATATGTCACGATAGCATAATTAAATTAGACCATAGTTCCTCATGCACAGAGAGTTAAGTTTCTTGAGATATGACTATTATTTTAGTTTCCTCGGTGCTTTTCATATCCTCAGCTCAACTTCAATAAAAAATATTTTTCCCTGTAAAAAGTTGTTTCATTATTGATGAAACTCACATTAAATAATCGGTTATACACACCAGATTTCTTACAAAAATTGTAAACCAACTGGATATGTATAGAAAAAATAGTAAATTGTGGATATGGAATATAGTTTGAGGAGGGTGCGGACAACTAAGGAAATGAAATTGGTATATTTTTTTTAAATTCTTTTTTATTGGCTCAAGCCTGAACTGTCATTAATGATTTTAGGTCTAGCTATACAAAGTACCTTTCTTGGATATCTGAGTTGCCTGCTGTAAGGTTCATGATTGTTGAATATAAGTTATAGAAGTCACCAGATGGTCCACTCTCATTAAAAACTGCAATAACAAACAATTGAGTTTTTTTTTTTGTGTTGCTAAATTTAATCGTTTTGAAGAAATGAGCAGTTTAGCTTTGGCCTATTGTAATGCCTGATACTCAGCATAAGATCTATTCCCTGTGGTTCAACAAATGCTGTCAAAATAATCTTGTAGTTTTACTGGAATCAACTTTTTTTACACTAGGTATTCAACTGAAAAAGGTTCAAGAACAACGTGAGCAAGAAGCTAAGCGAGAGCCAGTTGGGAATGATGTAGCAACTATTCTGTCGAGACGTATTGCTGTGGAATATAGTGATTCAGATGATGACTCTGAGTTTGATGAAAATGAATGGTCGGATTAACATCGGTGTTTCAGTGATCCTAATAATTTAATATGAAGTCGAAAAGTAATATGGGAAGAATCTCAAACAGTACAGTTATAATTATTTAAATGGATTTGAGATGAGAAAAAGAATTCTAGCTGAGGCTGTTTCAAAAGTAAAAATGATTTAAAAAAACACAAATTAAATTGTATAAAAACACCTCCCAAAAGTATTACTGTATGATTTCTTGACACAGTTAAGCATTGTAGAAATATAACTTTTCATTTACAAAAAAGTACTATTTAAGAGCAGATTAAGTAGCTCATATCTAGTGCCAATTAATAAGCCTTTTTATTAGTTTCCGTGTTATTGAAAGTGCTTCATTGACCTATTGAACAACTTTTTTGACTCAGTGATGCTGTCTATTCCCTTTTTGGCCAGCTGGATGTCTTGAACTGTGTGGAAACTCATCAACATGTTTGAGTCTAGAGTCTCCAAACTAAACTCCTGAGAAATGTGCATATGTAAAGTTTCGATTTGCATGACATGGAATGCACAGTCGTTCTCCGTAGGAGGAAACCTCACTTATCTATGCCCAGAGAACTCTGGTGCAGTTGATGAGAGCAAAGGCTTAGCGATCCTACTTCACCATCCCCCCTCCCACAACCTCCGGGTCATCCAGTATAAATACTTACCAGCATAAAGCATTGTTTAGTTTTTCATAGTTTACCTGCTGGGATTATCCTGCTGTATAAATATTGGTTTGTGGGGTAATTTGGACCTAAGTGGGAAGGGTCCCAGTAACAAGTCTACCCCATTAATCCTATCAATGAAATAGCCTCACTGGTCAATTAGCAGCAGTGTTCCAGAATACTATGGATCTGCTGGTTCAGGAATCAGAATACTGACAGTTTAATGAGGATTCGGTTTCTCATCGACATCATCTTGGACCCAGGGACCCCACTTATCCCTCTTTGCCCAAGGAGGATAGTCACTAGCTGAACATGAGATGAAGCTAAAGCTTCATTAAATCTCAATGACTATCATCCAAATAGTGTAAACTTTGAGAATCATAACTGCAAAATAGCTAGGCACAAAATTAACCCACAGTTAAGACATGCAGAGTATTCATTTTTGAATCTACCAGCTTTATTTTGCAGTGAAAATTGAAGTATTGCCCATACAAACAGCATTATAAAATGTAAAAAAATCATATTTATGTGATTAAATACTACATAGAAATGTTGTACTACTCTGATAATGTATAGTATTTTTATGAAGTAATCAGCAGATATGTTGTCAGTAGCTCAAAATTTATTTTATTTCCTGTATGCATTGTCGTGAATATATTAGTGACTAATTCAAGTAAATCCCATTTTAGTATTAATTGTTTTAATATTTTTGTAGTAATACCTAACAATTTTCAAATAAAATAACAAAGCCACCTTGTACAACACAGCTTATGCTTGATTTGTTTCATACTGAATTTTCCTTTACAGCAAATAATTTTTCCTACTGTTTATTTGTATATGGATGTGTAAAATTATAATGCTGGAAATTATAGAAGTGAATTCAAATAAACTAAATCCCAACACAAAACATTTGTGTTGTTCCTAGTGATTATTAATTTCATTCAACATTTTACTAACATTACAGAGGATAATGTTCACCCTCAAATATTTCTCCCTTTTAGGATTGTAACTTAGAAATTCCATTGCACTGTCAGGGTTTGGAAGGACAGAATTTCTGCCTGTCTGGCCTCATTTGTGAACTTGTCCCAAATCTCAAACAAAATCATTCACATATTAAGGCCAGGTGTCTGCACCAGTGCTGGAACTACTAGGGCATCTACTGTCTGCACCCCATGTTCAAATGGCATTACATTAATCTGGGATAGATTGCAATTTGAATATGGCATTGTGATGCTGTATGGCATGCATACTTCATGCAGGTGAACTTGCCATTGGCAGTATCTGATGGGATCAGATGTTGATATTGGGATGGGTTGGGTCAAAGAGGTGCCTGCTGCCCTCTGAATCGCAAGTTCTTGATGCAGTGAAGAAGTACCCAAATTTCCTTCCCGTCTGTTCCAAATCTTCTAAATTTGCTCCCCATTACAGAGTGGAATTCCTAAGCATATTCAGAGATTTCTACCATGAGGTAAATGCTTATCCTTTATTAGAGGATGCCTGCCTTGGCTAGGTGTCAGCCTTGACTCAGTGATAGCATTCTTATCTCTGAGTCATAAGTTTGAGGGTTCAAATCCCATTCCAGGACTTGGATGATTTAGCTGATAATCCACTGCAGTATTGAAGGTGGTACCATCTTTCAGATGGACATTAAATCAAGACCTTCCTTGCCCTCAAAGGTGGATGTAAAATATCCCATGATGTTTTTTGATGAGGAGCAGGGGATTTCCTCTGACATCCTGGCCAACATTTATCCCTCAACCAACATCACTAAAGTTGTTTGTTAGTAATTTATCTCATTGCTGTTTATGGGTCCTTGCTATGCACACATTGGCTGATGTGTTTCACTACATCACAATAGTAACTGCATCAATTGGCTGTGAAGTGCTTTGGGAAGTCCTGAGGTTGGGAAAAGTGCTATATAAATGCAAGTTCTTTCTTTGGACCCTCAGGCCCAAAAGATTTAAAGATGTATGTAATAACTTTATCTCTGCACACTAACACTCCAAATCACTATTTATGTGAGCAAAACTAAGCTACTAGCTTACAGTTGATGAAAATACTGAATCCATCATTGGAAAGGTAAGTTTAAAATTCGTGCTCGGGCAACCCTGGAAAAATCCAATTATGAATGTCATTTAACAATTATTTTTGAATATTAACATTTATACAATTGATTTTTTTTTAAATACAAGGGGTCTTCTCTGGTGTTGCTCACAGTGAGTTGTAGAATATGATCATCTACCTGTCTTTGGCATCTGCACATTGCTCGTTCTCTTTCTCTTTACTTTCCTGGCACTCTGTCCTGTTTTTCTTTCTTTGCTTCTGAGTGATCTCTTGTTCATTTTCTTTGCCATGTTTTGAAGTTCTTTCTGTGTTGTTTTCTTTCATTATTTTTCCTTCTCTGCCTCTCAGTTTCCTTTTGCCAGTGAAATGTATGGGCAACAGATGGTGGTAATTGGCAGAGGGTTCTGTTCAGATATTGCATGGATAGAGAGATCCCAACCATGGATGCAGGCTGGCTTTACATGATCTGTGGTGACTCACAGGGTGGTAATGGAAGTAATGAAAAGTAGGTTTTACTCCACTTCACTTGTATGATGTTTGCTACTTCACCCCACCCCCTGTCTGTTCCACTATCACTTCTTAACACAGGCTTGGTCTCATTGCTGTCCCTACACGTTACCCATCTCATAACTCCTTGATACTTTTCCTACCCTTTCCACTTCACACCATCCCCTCACACCAGTTTTCTCATCTGTGTTGTGCCTTCTTACCATCACCTCTCCATCTCACCCCCACCCATCTTGTTCTTGTGCACTTGATTCCCTACTGCGACGATCCATCAATCTGACTTCCTCTTTCATTTACTCTGTGTTGCCCTGTCCCCAAATTCATTCTCAATATTCCTTCCTCAGCATCCTCACCCCACCTTAGGAGCCAAGTTAAAAAGTAGGACCTCAGAGGTAGTAATCTCAGCATTGCTACCAGTGCCACGTGATAGCCAGAGTAGAAATGAAAGAATAGTCAGGATGAATGCGTGGCTTGAGAGATGGTGCAGGAGGGAGGGGTTCAGATTTTTGGGACATTGGGACCGGTTCTGGGGGAGGTGGGACTATTACAAATTGGACGGTCTACACCTGGGCCGGACTGGAACTAATGTCCTTGGGGGTGTTTTTGCTAACGCTGTTGGGGAGGGTTTAAACTAATGTGGCAGGGGGATGGGAACCAAATGAGGTTAGTGGAGAGTAAGGAGGTAGTAACTAAAGCCTGTAAGGAACTAGATAATGAAGTCAGCGTGACAAATATGTAAACAGATTATGGAAAGATGTAGGAGCAACAGGGTGGTGGTGATAGGAGATTTTAATTTTCCCAACATTGACTGGGATTCACTTAGTGTTAGAGGTCTAGATGGAGCAGAATTTGTAAGGAGCATCCAGGAAGGTTTTCTAGAGCAGTATGTAAATAGTCCAACTCGGGAAGGGGCCATACTGGACCTGGTGTTAGGGAATGAGCCGGGCCAGGTGGTTGACGTTTCAGTAGGGGACTGCTTTGGGAATAGTGATCACAATTCCGTAAGTTTTAGAATACTCATGGACAAAGACGAGAGTGGTCCTAAAGGAAGAGTGCTAAATTAGGGGAAGGCCAACTATACCAAAATTTGGCAGGAGCTGGGGAATGTAGATTGGGAGCAGCTGTTTGAAGGTAAAGCCACATTTGATATGCGGGAGGCTTTTAAAGAGAGGTTGATTAGCGTGCAGGAGAGACATGTTCCTGTGAAAATGAGGGGTAGAAATGGCAAGATTAGGGAACCATGGATGACAGGTGAAATTGTGAGACTAGCTAAGAGGAAAAAGGAAGCATACATAAGGTCTAGGCGGCTGAAGAAAGATGAAACTTTGAAAGAATATCGGGATTGTAGGCGCAATCTGAAACGAGGAATTAAGAGGGCTGAAAGGGGTCATGAAATATCTTTAGCAAACAGTGTTAAGGAAAATCCCAAAGCCTTTTATTCATATATAAGGAGCAAGAGGGTAACTAGAGAAAGGATTGGCCCACTCAAGGACAAAGGAGGAAAGTTATGCGTGGAGTCAGAGAAAATGGGTGAGATTCTAAATGAGTACTTTGCATCGGTATTCACCGAGGAGAGGGTCATGATGGATGTTGAGGTTAGGGACAGATGTTTGATTACTCCAGGTCAAGTCGGCATAAGGAGGGAGGAAGTGTTGGGTATTCTAAAAGGCATTAAGGTGGACAAGTCCCCAGGTCCGGATGGGATCTATCCCTGGTTACTGTGGGAAGCGAGAGAGGAAATAGTTGGGGCCTTAACAGATATCTTTGCAACATCCTTAAACACGGGTGAGGTCCCGGAGGACTGGAGAATTGCTAATGTTGTCCCCTTGTTTAAGAAGGGTAGCAGGGATAATCCAGGTAATTATAGACCGGTCAGCCTGACGTCAGTGGTAGGGAAGCTGCTGGAGAAGATACTGAGGGATAGAATCTATTCCCATCTGGAAGAAAATGGGCTTATCAGTGATAGGTAACATGGTTTTGTGCAGGGAAGGTCATGTCTTACCAACTTAATAGAATTCTTTGAGGAAGTGACAAAGTTGGTTGATGAGGGAAGGGCTGTAGATGTCATATACATGGACTTCAGTAAGGCGTTTGATAAGGTTCCCCATGGTAGGCTGATGGAGAAAGTGAAGGCGCATGGGATCCAAGGTGTACTAGCTAGATGGATAAAGAACTGGCTGGGTAACAGGAGACAGAGAGTAGCAGTGGAAGGGAGTTTCTCAAAATGGAGACGTGTGACCAGTGGTGTTCCACAGGGATCCGTGCTGGGACCACTGTTGTTTGTGATATACATAAATGATTTGGAGGAAAGTATAGGTGGCCTGATTAGCAAGTTTGCAGACGACACTAAGTTTGGTGGAGTAGCAGATAGTGAAGGGGACTGTCAGAGAATACAGCAGAATATAGATAGACTGGAGAGTTGGGCAGAGAAATGGCAGATGGAGTTCAATCAGGGCAAATGCGAGGTGATGCATTTTGGAAGATCCAATTCAAGAGTGAACTATACAGTAAATGGAAAAGTCCTGGGAAAAATTGATGTACAGAGAGATTTGGGTGTTCAGGTCCATTGTTCCCTGAAGGTGGCAACGCAGGTCAATAGCGTGGTCAAGAAGGCATACGGCATGCTTTCCTTCATCGGACGGGGTATTGAGTACAAGGGTTAGCAGGTCATGTTACAGTTGTATAGGACTTTGGTTCGGCCACATTTGGAATACTGCGTGCAGTTCTGGTCGCCACATTACCAAAAGGATGTGGATGCTTTGGAGAGGGTGCAGAGGAGGTTCACCAGGATGTTGCCTGGTATGGAGGGCACTAGCTATGAAGAGAGGTTGAGTAGATTAGGATTATTTTCATTAGAAAGACGGAGGTTGAGGGGGGAGCTGATTGAGGTGTACAAAATCATGAGAGGTATAGATAGGGTGGATAGCAAGAAGCTTTTTCCCAGAGTGGGGGATTCAATTACAAGGGGACACGAGTTCAAAGTGAAAGGGGAAAAGTTTAGGGGGGATATGCGTGGAAAGTTCTTTACGCAGAGGGTGGTGGGTGCCTGGGACGCATTGCCAGCAGAAGTGGTAGACGCGGGCACGATAGCGTCTTTTAAGATGTATCTAGACAGATACATGAATGGGCAGGAAGTAAAGAGATACAGACCCTTAGAAAATAGGCGACAGGTTTAGATAGAGGATTTGGATCGGCGTAGGCTTGGAGGGCCGAAGGGCCTGTTCCTGTGCTGTAATTTTCTTTGTTCTTTGTTCACCAGTTTGCCTTGGCCACCTCTCTTGCCTCTCTCTAAGCCTCTAACTGTCATTCCCCTCATCTTTCACTCCAATTGCTCCAAGGCCTATGCATATGCGAAAATAGAGATAGGGTGAGGACAGGACATGTGCCAATCCCTAATGCAATAAGTGTGAAGTCAGCATGCAATAGATGATAGAGGTTTTGAAGATGCAGCTGGAAACGAGGAAGGGACTGCAGATGAAGAGACAGGAGGCAAAAGGATGGGGAATACTACCCTGGCCAACCA
The DNA here is from genome assembly GCF_036365525.1 of Heterodontus francisci. Taxonomy (NCBI): domain Eukaryota; kingdom Metazoa; phylum Chordata; class Chondrichthyes; order Heterodontiformes; family Heterodontidae; genus Heterodontus; species Heterodontus francisci. Next base: position 45,708,803 of record NC_090376.1, on the reverse strand, counting down.
AAGATGGCAGATGATAGTTACAAGCAGGATATCAGGAATGGAGAGAGTGTGCTATGGAACATCAGGAACAGGACAGGAAGGATCTGAGAGGTCTAATGGTTACAATGGTGAGAACTGGTAGACGACATTTGAAAAGTGGGACTGGGGCCCAAGAGTGGTTGAAGACTCCAAGGGCTAAAACTAAATGACGCCACTTAGTTATTTTGGCAATACAGATACTTCTACATATTGGGATGGGGTGGGGTGGGGGGGGGGAGGGGGGAAGCTATTCATTTCATTTTGTGCCAGCAACACCTTAAACATAGGAAGATTTGCTATTTCTGGTAACGATCGAGAAGTGTACTGTAAGTTCCTTTTAGACTCTGATAATTGCCATGAAATTGAATTACTTGAGATGTTTTCTTTATACATGGCTTCTGCCAAGGATTTTTAGGAGCAAATCGAGGTCAAAGTGGGCTATTTACTGTCAATCTGCAGAACAGTTAAAAACATTGACACCAAAAAGTAATTTCAACCTGAGCAAATTGAAAGATGCGGGAAATACAAAGAAGCAAATTGTTTCTACTGTCAGCTGCAGTACAGACCTTTCAGCAATATCTTTGGCCCACTGAAATTATCAGCTTCATTTATAAATGCCCTGAATTTATTTACATCCCTGCTTTATGACAATTTCTAGATATCATTAATAAAACTATTCAAATTATTTTTACTAAAAAATTTGAAATTTTACATTTAAACCAGTCTAATAGTACAAACTTTCTAGCAATCAATCTGGAAATAGCTTACATAGCAATAACAGTGTCTTTTAGTCCACTAAATATGTTAATTGTCTAAGGTGTGCTTGTCCACCACTTAATTGGCAGCTAATCTAGGCACTAAAGGTACTTATTGCCTTTGTATGCAACACTCTTTTTAAGTAAATCAAACTTTCCAGAGCAAAACAAAAAAGGAACCCCAAGCTGCTTTAGATTCACAGAAGAACAGTGATGATTGATGCTAATTGATTAAGCAATGCCATCTAGAGGCGACAAATACATAATAGTAGCTTAATGAAGGGGTTGGTGTAAAAGGTGCCAATCTTCTCGTGCTTATAAAAGAGTGGGCAAAGTGCCAAGATAGGAGCAAGTGTACCAGTTTCAGATTGCACATTTTGCAACTAATGTTTCTGAATGTGTTCAGTTGTAATAAATTATGTCAGCATGACTTTGTGCAGAATCATGACTTTTGCTGAATAGTGATGATTTTGTTTCTCTGTTATGGAGCCAGGGAAGGGTTAGGGGAAGCAGGATAGTGGAGAAAGCTTGAAATAAGAAAATTATCTGCAACCAGTGTCTAACTTGTCCTATCTTCTGTAATTGGCTGATAGTTTTTACCTTTCACAGTACTGTACTAAATGTTTTTGTTTATTGCAGCAGACATTAGATCAGAATATCTCAGGAACAAATGAAACTTCTATGCTAATTGCATCAGATTATTATTTCAGCCATTTAAAAAAAAAATTATTTGTAGGGGAATCCAAATGTAATTTATTCATTTGAAAGTAAAAATTCCCAGTTTGCAGTATGTTACCTATTTGAGCCATCATGAATGCAGTCAAACATGTACGTGATTCAGAGGTAGGTTCACTGCTTTTTCTGCTGCTAGTTGCAAAGACCTTAGCTGACAGAATTCAAATTAATTACTATCAATTAAATATCAAAGCCAGGTATTTTCTTAAAAGTTTACTCCACTATCTGTTTTCAGCATCTTGCGCTGTATAATCTTGTACTCTTAAGATCACAGCATTGGAGGTCGTCGACAGCTTCACAGACCTTGGATCAACAATCACCAGCAACCTGTCCCTTGATACTGAAATCAGCACCAGGATTGCCAAGGCTGCAACTGTCATGTCAAAGTTGAGAAGGTGAGTGTGGACCAACAGCAAACTAACCGAAAATACAAAGCTCCGCGTGTACCAGGCTTGTGTTCTCAGGACCCTACTTTACCCTAGCGAAGCATACACAACTTATGCAAGCCAAGAAAAACAGCAGAACAGCTTCTATCTCCACTGCCTCAGATGAATATTGGGCATCTCCTGGCAGGACAGAGTGCCGAATACTTAAGTATACCAGCGTGCAGGGATCCGCAGCATGTTTGCCTTCTTGAGTCAGAGGTGACTCCATTGGCTGGGTCACGTGTGCGAATGGATGACAGCCACATTACCAAAGAAATACTCTATGGCAAGCTTGCTATCAGCACAAGACCAACAGGTCGCCTACGTCTGCGATACAAGGATGTCTGCAAGCGAGACCTCAAGTTGACGGGGAGTGGAGTTAATGCATGGAAACTCCTTGCTGCTGATCCGAGTGCCTGAAGACAAGTAGTCAGGAAGGACGTGGAAAAAGCAGTGGACAAAAGAAACGATCAGATGACGGAAAAGAGAGCCTGTTGGAAGGAAAAAAACATGAGTCGACCTCGGGCCAACACTATTCATCTGTGCCAGCTGTGGAAGGGATTGCCACTCATGAGTCAGTCTCTACTGCCATACAGATGATGTTCAGTCCAGAAGTGACATGCACCCCGGGCACAGTCCATCATCTCCAGAGATGGATGGATGCCTAGTACTGCTACCAGAGCATTATGAATGAAACAGCATGAAAATGTGTACCCCAAATTTAAATTGGAATTTCTTATACAAATGTAATGAATCGAGGAATCATAAGATTTAAAGAGTGTTGAGTTCCATTAAAATATGAGTGAGAGCTCTTAGTTTAATACAACAGGAGATCTTTTGTAATCAAAACAAGAAATGCTGGAAAGCATTTCTGGCAGGTCTGTGGAGAGAGAAGCAGAGTTAACGTTTCAGGTCAGTGACCCTTCTTCAGAACTGACAAATATTAGAAATGTAAAAGGTTTTAAGCAAGTAAAGTGAGGGTGGGGTAAGAGATAACAAAAGAGAAGGTGTTGATAGAACAAGGTCACAGAGAATAACTGACCAGAAGGTCATGGAACAAAGGTATGTTAATGGTGTGATGAAAGACAAAGCATTAGTACAGAGAGGGTGTCAATTGACTGTAAAATGAACAGCCCTGGCTCAAAGCACAAACATTAAAAAAAAGGGTAGACACAGTAGAAACAAACTAAACAAACTAAAATAAAATAAACAAAGAAAAAATAACTAAAAATAAAAAGGGGGGCCCGGTCATGCTCTGAAATTATTGAATGTTCAGTCTGGCTGGCTGTAGCATGCCTAATCGGTAAATGAGGTGCTGTTCCTTGAGCTTGCATTGATGTTCGCTGGAACACTGCAGCAATCCCAGGATAGAGATGTGAGCATGAGAGCAGAGGGGAGTGTTGAAATGGCAAGCAACCGGAAGCTCGGGGTCATGCTTATGGACTGAGCGGAGGTGTTCTGCAAAGCGGTCACCCAGTCTGTGTTTGGTCTCCCCAATGTAGAGGAGACCACATTGTGAGCAGCGAATACAGTATACTAAATTGAAAGAAGTACAAGTAAATCGCTGCTTCACCTGAAAGGAGTGTTTGGGGCCTTGGATAGCGAGGAGAAAGGAGGTAAATGGGCAGGTATTACACCTCCTGCAATTGCAGGGGAAGGTGCCCTGGGAAGGGGACAAGGTGGTGGGGGTAATGGAGGAGTGGACCAGGGTGTTGCGGAGGGAACGATCCCTTCGGAATGCTGACACGGGAAGGAAGGGGAAGATGCGTTTGGTGGTGGCATCACGCTGGATGTGGTGGAAATTGTGGAGGATGATCCTTTGGATGTGTAGGCTGGTGGGGTGGAAAGTGAGGACAAGGGGAACCCTGTCGCAGTTCTGGGAGGGAGGGGAAGGGGTGAGGGTGGAGGTGCGGGAAATGGACTGGACACGGTTGAGGGCCCTGTCAACCACAGTGAGGGCTATCCTCGGTTGAGGAAAAAGGAAGATATATCTAGAAGTGCTGTCATGGAAGGTAGCATCATTACAGCAGAAGCATCGGAGACGGAGAAACTGGGAGAATGGAATGGAGTCCCTACAGGAGGCAGGATGTGATGAAGTGTAGTCGAGGTAGCTGTGGGAGTCGGTGGGCTTATAATGAATATTAGTAGAGATCTTTTGTTCTTTACTTGGTCTGTAATACTGGCTAGTGGTGCAATGATCATCGGAGTTCACTTTTCAGCAGCTTGTTCTCTGCTGCGATTTGCTGTAAAGGCATCTAATACTTAATAGCATGCTGTGTTCATACAGTGTTCAGTTCCTAAAGCAGCAGGCAAGTGCTGCATATGTGGTTGTAACTATAAAACATATGCTTTAGTAATTGACGGTAAACTGAATATTTTTGAATTAAAATAAATAAGCAATTGTGCCTAGAAGCTGGATAGGTCAATGTTATAATATATTCCTATAGAGAAAATGTGGTGTAGTGACTTTCCTACACACATGCAAAGGTCATCTCAAGCATCCAGGATCTTAAGAATGTGCCTTCCTACTATCATGAGAAATAACAGATGAGCTGAATACCTCCTCCAACTTCACTCTAATGTATTCAATGAGCACTATTTCCTACAAGCAAACTAGTGAAAACTTAGTTTATGGTAGACCTAGTCAATTAGGATTTAAAAGCAGAAAATACTGTCTGTAACGTACAAGTGTTTAACATGTGCATATCAAATTCCTTTCACCTTTACTTGATCAGAAGATGTCAATGTATTTAGTCATTATATAAGTTAAAAGCAAACAGTAATTTAATGCATTATTAAATAAAGAATAGAGTAAATAAATGTTGCCCTCCTTTGTTTCCCTTCCATGCTGATCAATTAGCTTCTTGTAGGTAGGACAGTGGCTGAATTAGTTGTCAACAGGCAGGCTCATGTCACCTGAATCCCTGGAAGGTGAAGTCATAATCATTTTGTTATGGGGTAGGGCTGCACTGCATGTGCCATCCATCCCTCTACAAATAACAAAAAATACCATTGCTGTGCTCAGAATAGAAAATAACTCCTTCTCTGTGATGTAAATTTCAATCTGATTGGTAAAATGACAACAACTTGCATTGATTTTAAAAGCCTCAAAATAACCATCTCAGTGCAGTTTACAAGAGGGACAACATACAGAAGTGAAGAAATTTCGGAGGGGCAGGCAAGGTAAAGAGGTTTGGTAAGAGAATTCCAGCAGGCAGGTGCATAATGGCTAGAAGATTGGCCTATGAGTATTGAGTGGAGGTGTTGGGTTGGAGAAGCTCACCTAATAGGATGAGTCAATAACATGAAGGAATTTGAAAAAGGAACATCTTAAAATCGATTTTCACAGGAACTGGGGGACAGAAGCAAGACTGCCTTCTTCCATATCTGGAGCCTGCCTCATTCCCCACCACTTCTGAAATGCTTAATCACACAATCATCACCCTCAGGAACTGAGTGAGAATTGGGTTACTGAGTGTGCAGGACTCTGTGTGGGACAGGACTCAGACGACAGAGTTCTTGAATAGTTCAAGTGTGTGAAAAATAGAGGCAGGGATGCCACCAAAGACAACACTTGAATATTCGATCCTAAAAATGATGAAGGTGTGAAAGGGCACTTCAGCATTAGAGAGAAATAAGATGGAGCATAAGCGAACAGGTGCTCTTGGCACAAAAACAAGAAATGCTGGATTCACTCAGCAGGTCTGGCAGCATCTGTGGAAAGAGAAGCAGAGTTAACGTTTCGGGTCACTGACCCTTCTCTGCTTCTCTTTCCACAGATGCTGCCAGACCTGCTGAGTGAATCCAGCATTTCTTGTTTTTGTTTCAGATTTCCAGCATCCGCAGTATTTTGCTTTTATTTTAGGTGCTCTTGGCACCTGCTCTTGGTTGGGATACTTGAGTGTTAGCCAACAGCAGGACTTCAACATATGAACGGAACTACATAATAACTTTACACTTTTGTGTTCTTGACTTGTAGCTTTGCCTGTTTTGGGAGTATGAATTTGTAAAATTATCCTTTTTAGTGGTCTAAATGACTAATTTCTTTAAATTATAAAACCCATGTCCTAGCAGCCTGATCAAGAGCAGTATTGTTAGTGGCCTAGACTGTCAGCCCCTCAGCTGGAAATTAAACATGCTGCAAGGAGGCAATAGTTTGAAAGATGAACCGAGAACTTTAAAAACAAGACAACTGTATCCAGGTTTGATATAGCTGATTAAGATGTACGTTCCTAGCTCAGTGGGTAAATATTGTGACACTGAGCTATACAGATTATCTCTGTCCTATGCCGAGTTAACCGATCTGAGAAGTGTAATTGTGTCAATTATGTTTCAGGATGAGGGAAGAGAAAAAAATCAGCGAAGATTCCCACTCTTAGGGCTAGACTTTCTCCAGCCAGCAGAAGCAGGAGTGGAGGTGCAGGGGAATGAAAATTCGGAGTGGACGCGATCGCCCGGAAACCTGACATCGGTTCCAGATTTTGTCAGCGGCCGGAGAGCTCCAAGGCAGCATTGTTGCTCGGACGCAGGGGGACGGCAATTTGAATTGAACAGCTGGTTAGAATGCATTTGCATTGAATTGAAGCCAGTTTTATGGGGGGATATCAGATTTAGTCAATGCCGCATGGGGATCACATGCCATCAGATATCCGGCCGTTTAAAGGTGGCAGTACCGAGACGAGGCCTCGGTGACAATGCGGAAAGGTGGCCATGGGGACCAGTGGATAAGGGAAGAGAAGGGGAGTGAAGGCCATTGTTGGCCTGTAGTGCTGGGCTGTCTGCACGGGTTGGCTCTGTCTTGAGTGCAAGGGTCAGGCAGGCTCACTCTCGGGTGCTGGGGTCTCTGTAAGGGTGGGCACTGAGGGGCATTAGCATGCATTCAGAGAGGAGTAGCAATGGGAAGGTCCCAAGGAAAGGTCATCTCTGCAAGGACAGTGCACGGGAAGGGTAAAAATCAGCTGGCATGGGTCTCTTGCACCCCATTTTTGTGGAGCCCCGTGCCACGCAGCGACTCAGAGGGAGGACCAGGATCCGGCTGAGCCCACCTGAGAAGCTCCATTAGGGGAGCAGCAGCAGCCAGCCACGCCAAGAAGGGCCTATCCATGTCAGAGAGTGTACTGGACACGCCTCAGCTACCTCCAAATGTCCGAGTGGCGGTGTCAGCGAGGACTGTGGCTCTCCAGGGAGGCCACTATTGACTTACGCGCCGTGCTGCAGGATGAGTTGTGATCCATGGGCTTCAGTGGGCACCCAATGTCTGTGGCCCTGAAGATCACTGTGGCACTCAACTTCTATGCACCAGACTCTTTCCAGGGATCCACTGGGGACATGTGTGGGGTCTACCAGGCAGAAGGCCACCGCTGCATAAAGGAGGTGTCCAATACCTTGTTCAAGAGGACCATGACTGTGTGTGGTTCTGGACCGACCCTGACAGTCAGGTGGAGATGGTCATTGGCTTCGGAGCCATCGCTGGATTGCCCCAGATGCAAGATGTCATAGACTGCATGCATGTGACCATCAAGGCTCCCACGAAGCAGCCAACGAACTTTATCAACAGGAAGGGCTTCCATTCGCTCAATGTACAACTGGTCTGTGACCACCGGAAGCACATCCCACAGGTGTGTGCCCACTTCCCGGGAAGCAGCTACGATGCTTATATACTTCAACAGTCCTAGGTGCCACAGCTTTTCATGCCCCACCACCCCCAGCTCACTTTAGGATGGATTCATGGGGACAAGGCCTAACCATTGAAGACATGGGTACTCACCCTTTTGAGGAACCTTCGCACTGCAGCAGAGGTGAAACAACACCTGCCACAGGTCCACACAAGCGATCATCAAGCAGGCCATTGGGCTGCTGAAGAAGCGATTCCGATGTCTTAAGCAATCCAGTGGCATACAGTATTCCCTGCGCCCCTGCACCAGGACTGCAGTCCGACCGGATGGAGGGGGAGACAACTGGGACCATGTCTGAGGCAAGACACTGGGTGGCCCCATGGTTTAACAATGCCTCCCTAGAGATTCTCCTCCAGGCTACAAGGGAAAGGCAGGAAATCTTCTTTCCAAAGGATGGGAAGAAGAGGTCCTCCCACCTTACCAAGCAAGCCTGGATGGAGATCGCAGAGGAGGTCAGTGGCTGTGGGGTCACCCCCCTGAACTGGATCCAGTGCCGCAAGAGAGTTGATGGCTTCCTTTGCTCTACCAAGGTGAGTCCTCCATACCTATCTCCTCTGGAGATTGCATGTGATTAGGCAGGGGGGAGCGCTACATGGAGATGGAGTGACCAACCAGGAGGTGGCAAGGGGGTGAGGCATCACCACATCCTATCAGATGCATAGCTGCATGTTGGCGACCGACCACCTTCTTTCAGAGCTCATCCCATTATATCCCAACAAGAGGTGACATGGGGAGGAGCAATTTCGGAGACCTCATCAGAGGACAAAGGGCTGCCACTAGCATAAATGATCTGTTGCTCTTTGTGCAAAGTTTAACTGTGTCCCTCCTTCCGCTTGCAGGAGAAGTGGGCCCATAACACCAGGGAAGCATCAAGGACTGGCAGTGGGATCCCTGTTATGCATCCTCTGACGGCAGCAGAGGAGGAGGCTCTGCAGCTAGCCGGGGCCCAGGGTGGCCTGAGACTGGAGTGTCCACTCAAGAAAGTGAGGAAATATTGTGTTCATGTGTCCTCCACAACATTTCTGGAGATCCACATCATGCATGGTTGGCATGAGGAGATCTGAACAACTTAACCCACAAATATTTGTGTTCTAGGTGCATGGGTAAGTACAGGACTGCAGCATGCAAACAACAGCATTGGAAAAAGAAAACTACACAGTTCAGCTCATCAGGCCCAACAAGGTATACATCTCAACTATCTATTCTCTGAAATACCTGGCTTGGCATTTGAGGAAGTAGGCAGTTGAGAGTTTTTGGGCCTGGCCTGATGGATTGCATAGTTTTTTTTAGTGGTCCTGTATTTTCCTATGCTTCTCTCTCCTGAACATCTTCCAATGATTCTAACAGGTGTGCATGTGCGCAGACCTTCTGTACGTACAAAATTCGGCATGGCTGTGATGCCTCTATACTCGAATAGCTTGGTGACACTTGCTGTCAAGGCTCACCTGTAAATAATAGCCACTTAAATGAGTTAGCAGTGGCCACAAGTCTCAATAGAACCATATTTGAACAAGAAACCAATGCATTCAGCAGAATAATGTTGACATTATTAATTATTCTTTGTAGTTGTTAAATGATGAATAAATCCTTAAATACATGTGTTTCTCTTATAGTTAAGTAGTTTACTAATACAAAAACCATCAAAATGAAACTGAGTGTATAAATCAGGAATATTTAGCTTGTGAAAAATATAGAACCTATCAACAGTTAAAGATCCTAATTGAGACATCACACATTGGGTTTTCATCATAAATTATAAAAGGAATTGAGCAAAATAATTGGACTGTCTCAATATAATCTATCTGCAATTGATAAATTAGGGAAATACAAATGGAAATTGTTGCATACAAAAATAGATACTTTTTTACTAGATGCCTAGAGGTGAAACAGGTTGTCCAAGCTCTGGTCTGTTACGTTCCTGTCTATTTCTGCAAAAATGGAAGCTTTCACACTGAGAAAGTTACTGCTATGATTGAACAATAATTTTCTATCCCAAATGAGTCACCTTCCTGTTGAGATCAAGCATTTTCATCCTGAAGCTGTCCAGGGTAAAATGAGAGTTGTTACGACCAGGTGAGAAGGGGTCTATGGGTTCCCTCTCAGCCTTTGCCTGGTTTAACTGTAACAGGGTTTAATTTTAGAAACACTGTTTTTAGCTCCTCCTCGATGTAGGAGTCTTTTCTCTCTTGAGGTTTACGTGTCTTCAGTGGGTCTGGAGGCTTGTGAGAAAGCAACAGATAGCCAGCCAGGAGAGAAGTTCTCTTCTTCCAGATTCAGTTGCACTCTGCAGTCTGCCTTCACACTGTCCTGTGTCTAGTTCAAAAAGCCTGGACCAGCCGGTTAGTCATGTGACCAGCTGGCTTAACCACTCCTGCGTTCGTGGATTCCAAAACTCTCAATGGGAAGGTATAGTGCTGTCTCCCACCCCGAATCACCATTGCCCAGCCCAATCTCTGTTAATTGAATCAGTGAGCAATTCTCTTGTCTCTCCAAGCATTGTCTTTTAGTATGCAAATATCCTTCAGCCAAGTGTCTGGTGATCTCTTGTAAATCAAGTTATTTCTTCACTCCAGCAGCAGCTTAAAATTAATGTTTATATGACAAAATTAATATGCCTCATTCTTGGCAGGTGGGGGTCTTCATGACACCTCCACACCCAGCAGAATGAAATGCGATTTTTTAAAAGAGCATTTCATTAAAAGGGACTAAAAAGAAGATAAGTACAGGAAAACACACATGCTTCTCTCTCATTCATTCAGAAATCCTAACAGTTGTTACAGCTTGTCTTTTGGAAGTAGTGCTGCTTTAAACTGTCCTTTCTGGCATCCAGGTTTTTTAGTTTGCACATCTCCATGATTGTCTAGGGTCTTTGTTCTTGTTGAGGTCTGCAGAGGCGGGTTAGATTTAATTAGCCCTAAGTGGAAGTTCTGCTCATGGATATTGGCAGTGCTGGTTCTACTTTGAACTCTCTTTCAGTGCTTTGATGAGTCATGCAAGGGCTTTTCACCTTAGGGTTCCCTTTTTTCTTGACTGTGGGGAATGATTCCTTGCTAATCTTCCCTTTGTCCTCTGGGACACACCTGCCTGCAGGTATTTACCCAGATTCTGCTGTAATCTCCTGTGGCACTTCGACTAGGTGAGGCATCACTCTCACAGTTTCTCTGCCCTCTTGAGGACTTTCCTTGTCTCTGCAGGTTCCAGTAAATGCTGTTAGCAACTCTGGTGGGGTGCTTCTAGTGTCTGCACTTACATAGGAGGATGTAGGGTCTAACCTTTCAAATATTTGACTGACCGGACAGTAGGGGATTCCTCCCGGACTTTCTTTAACCTGCCCTCTTGGTCCCTTCTTCCCCTTTCCTTTCTAACCTTTTGCCAGCCTTGTGCCTGCCTGTCCCTTCTGTTCTCAGCAGGGGTCCCTTACAGTTCACCAGCCCTCCGCTGGAGGGTCCTTTAAACACCGATACAGGACTTAGGGTTGCAGATTTCACTGTAGGTTGGGGTTTCCCCTCAACCAGGCATCTGTGGCAACTCCTACAGTACTCCACCACATCTTTGTCTTATGTGGGCTTTGGTTTTTCGACATGTACAGCCACTGTAATCTCATGGGCTATTCTTAATATTTCTCTCTGGTACCTCTGTGGTATCACTAACTAGTGAACCACTGTCCACTCCTTGCTCTCAGGTCTGTGAGGGGAGCTCCATTTCCTCATCAGTACCTCATTCTTTAAATAATAGCAATCAAGGATTCCCTTAGCTTCAATTTCAGACTGGGCAGCCTGTGGTACTGGGTCGTCTCGCTGAGCCTCAGCGAGGGAAGATCCATTTAACTCATTCCTTGGCTCTTCTAACTTTCCAAAGAAAGTCTCAGACAGACAAAGCTCATGGTCATCTACCTGCAGTGTCAATGCAGTCTCCTCTGGGGGAGCTGCTTTGATCATGGCCTGATTCACTACACATTCAGGTAAACTGCAGGGGACCGTCTCCTGCCACGGTTCTGTTTCTCTGACCTCCTGCAGTCTCTTTTTCTCTACTGGAGAAGCTACCACCTTCATCCCCGCCAGATCATTACCCAGGAGCAGGTCAACCCTGTCCACAGGCAAATTAGGGACAATCCGTATGGTCACCGGTCCCGAAACTAGGTCGCACTCCAAGTGCACCCGGTGTACAGGTGCAGGCTTACACTGCCCTCCAATACCATTCACTACCATTCTGGTGTTCACTCCACTCTCTGGGGAAAAGGTCAGGTCTTTTCCCAGTAAAAGGGATCTAGTGGCCCCTGTGTCGCTTAGAATTACAATGGGCTTACTTGCCCCACTCGAGGGGTATGAGTTTACTCTCCTTTCATACACAAAACCCTGATAACCTACAGGAATCCTATTAAATTTTCCTGCACTTGCAGCCGTAAGCTGCCTGGGTCTGACTGTTACTGCAGTTAAAGTCACAGCCTGTTCTGCTGTGCTTTCCACCATGGTCACTTCTCCTTCACTGAGCGGGTGTGCCCTGGTTAACCCTACAGGTTTTCCCTTTAATTTCCAGCAGTCAGCTCTTAAATGTCCTGCTTTATTACAATGGAAGCACACAGGTCTTTGGGTCTCACTCCTACTTACAGCACCTTCTTTTTTGGCTGGAGGAGGGGCCCCTGTGTCTCCTACTTTTCTTTCCCTGCTTGGGCTTCTATCACCTTCCCACCCTTAGTTCATTTCGGATTTGTGGGGGTGACTTGGAATGATTTTCCTTGGGAAACGACTTATAAATGAAAGCTTGCTGGGCTCCATGAAACCTTTGTTCCTCTACATGGGTCTTTATGGAGAGTGGGAGAGAGTTTTTAAATCCCTCTAGCAAAATTACTTCTCTGAGATTTTCATAGCTGAGCTGCAATTTAAGAGCCCTCAGTCACAGGTCAAAAGCCAGCTGCTTATTTCTCTCAAACTTCAGGTAAATTTGATCAGCTTGCTTCTTGAGGGTTCTAAACTGTTGGTGATAGGCTTCTGGTACTCTTATGCCCCGAGGATAGCATTTTTTGTCAGTTCATAGTTGGATGAACTTTCATCTGGCAACATGGAATAAATCTCATGGGCTTTTCATGTTAGTTTGCTTTGTAGCAGGAGAGTCCAAGCCTCTGCTAGCCACTTTAACTGCCCTGTCAGTTTTTCAAAAAACACAAAAAACACTTCCATGTCTCCCTCATTGAATTTTGGTATCAGTTGGGAAAGTTTTAACAATTCTGTACCCAGCCCTGAATTACGCTCCTCCATATTGGCCATGTTTTCAGTGGGGTTACTCCATTGCTCCCTAGTTAACAAAAGTTGCCTCAGCTCTCTCTCTTTGCATTCTTTTTGGAAAGTTCTTTTTCTCTCTCCTGTCTTGATTTCTCTCTCTCCTCTCTCTCTTTTCTTCACGTTCCTTCTGGAAGGCTCCTTCTTTCTGTCTCTCCTGTCGCTCTTTCACTTTCTCTTTCCCTATCTTCTAATTCAAGTTTCCTCTGTTCCAATTGTATCTTTGCTAGCAGTACCCTGTCGGGATCTACTTCTAACCCTTTTTCTGCTTCCTCAGATTCAAGGGAAAAATGGTTAGCTACTAGGCATGGGAGTTCAGACTTTCTAGCCTTGCCACGTACAGTGATTCCACACTGCTCAGCCATTTTCCTCAACTCCCCCATAGACAGTGCTTTTAACTTATCCCAAGTTACTTCAATAAAAGCAAAATACTGCGGATGCTGGAAATCTGAAATAAAAACAAGAAATGCTGGAACCACTCAGCAGGTCTGGCAGCATCTGTGAAAAGAGAAGCAGAGTTAACGTTTCGGGTCAGTGACCCTTCTTCGGAAGTTCGGACCCAAGTCACTTCATCCTGGCTTGGGGAGCTATTAGCTTCAGTCGCAGGCATGTTAGTATTCTAGCACACACAACCACAAGAAAACCTGTATTGAGATCTTTTCTCTTTGATTGGGTTCAATTTGGCTTCTCACTTCTAATTTCTCTCATTTGTCTGTGGATCAAATCCAGGACGCTAGCCGCAAAAGTTCTGTTACAATCAGGTGAGATAAGGGTTCCCTCTCAGCCTTTGCCTGGTCTAACTGTAACAGGGTTTAATTTTAGAAACACCGTGTTTTTAGCTTCCCCTCAGTGAATCCTAGTTCACTGTTTTCCAATTGTAAGGCAAATAAATCAGAAAGGTTTTCTTAGATTTAAACACGAAAGGTGGAAGTTCATTAATCTTAAACTCTAATTCGGTTAACGACTACGAATACGCGACGCGACCACACTAGCATGCATACGTGATAAACACACATGCAGATAGAGACAGAAAAAGTAGAAAGAATAAAGGGGAAAAGTTTGAGGCAACATCTGGTAGTTATTTACGGTCCTTTGAGTTCAATGTGGAGTCTTTGGTTGCCAGTAAGTCTTGCTGTCCGTTGGGGCCCAATGCACGCTTTAACTTGTTTCGATGTAGGAGTCTTTTCTCTCTTGAGGTTTATGTGTTGTCATGTAGGCCCCAACCTGCCAAGAATGAGGCATATTAATTTTGTCATATGAACATTGATTTTAAACTATTGCTGGAGTGAAGAAAGAACTTGTTAAAAAAAATCACCAGACACTTGGCTGGAAGGACATTTGCATACTAGCAGACAGTGCTTGTGGAGACAAAGGTCTATTCCCTGGTCCATTTAACCCACAATGGATTTTGATCACCAGACATTGAAGGTGTGAGGAAGAGCATTCCAAAGACTGCTAAGGTGATACAATCCACAAAAGCCAGGACTGGTTAAATCAGCTGGTCACATGTCTAACTGGCTGGTCGAGGGTTTTTTGAACTGGCCACAGAGAGTTTTGAACTTGGAAAGACTGTTTGCTCCTGGTCTGAGAAGACCTCTGCTGTCTGCTCCTATCTCTTTCTCATGGAACTCCAAATCCACTGAGGACATGTGAATCTCGAGAGAGAAAAGTCTCCTACATCAAACAATGTTTAAGAAGAATACTGGGCCCCAATGAAAAGCAAGACCTATCTACAATCAAGGACTCTACAGTGAGCTTGAAGAACAGTAACCAAAACCATCTTCAAATATTGCCTCAAACGTTTCCACTTTATTTCTTCTGCTCTTTTCTGTCTCTCTCTGCATGTGCTTATCGCATATGCATGCTAGCGTGGATGCATCGTGTATCCGTAGGCGTCAACTGAATTAGAGTTTAAGTTTAATAAAGTTCAACCTTTCTTCTTTAAACCTGAGAAAACCTGTTTGGCTGGTTTCTTGGCCTTACAATTGGAAAGCAGTGAACAAGCATTCACTAAGGGGAAGCTAAAAAAATGATGTGTTTAAAGTAAAACCCTGTTACGGCAAGACCAGGTGAAGGCTGAGAGGGAAACCTAGACCCCTTTCTCACCTGGTTATAACAGAAATCTGGGGGCTACCGTCCTGGATTTGACCCACAGACAAATGAGAGAAATTGGAAGTGGGAAGCCAAATTGTTCCGAATCAAAAAAGAGCAAGATTTCAATACAGGTTTTCTTGTGGTTGTGTGTGCTAGAATACTAACATGTCTGCAATAGAAGCTAATAGCTCCCCAAGCCAAGGTGAAGTAACTTGGGACAAATTAAAAGCACTGTCTATGGAGGAGTTGAGGAAAATGACTGAGCAGTGTGCGATCACTGTATGTTGCAAGGCTAGGAGGTCTGAACTCCTAAGACCAGTGGCCAACCATTTTTCCCTTGAACCTGAAGAAGCAGAAAAAGGGTTAGAAGTGGACCCCGACAGGGTACTGCTAGAAAAGCTACAATTGGAACAGAGGAAACTTGAATTCGAGGAGAAAGAAGAGAGAGACAGGAGAGAAAGAAAGAAAGAGCCTTTCAGAAGGAACGTGAAGACAAAGAGAGGGAGGAGAGAGAAAGAACCTTCCGGAAGGAATGTGAAGAGAGAGAGCTGAGACGACTTGCATTAACGCGAGGGCAACAGGTTAACCCCAGTGAAAACATAGCCAATATGGAGGAACATAATTCAGGGTTGGGTACAGAATTGTTAAACCTATCTCAAATAATCCCAAAATTCAATGAGGAAAGTGTGGAAGTGTTTTTGTGTCTTTTGAGAAACTGACAAGGCAGCTAAAGTGGCCAGCTCAAACTTAGCCTCTTTTATTACAAAGCAAGCTAACCCTTAAGAAGCAAGCTAATCAAACTTCCCTGGAGTTTGAAAGAAGTAATCCCACCAGAGTTGCTAACAGCATTTACAGGAACCTGCAGAGACAAAAAAAGACCTCGAGGGAGCAGAGAAACCGTGAGGGTGTTGCCTCACCTTGTTGAAGTGCCACAAAGGAGTGTAGTAGCATCTGCACAAATACCTGCAGGCAGGAGTATCCCAGAGGACAAAGGGGAGATTAGCAAAGAATCCTTCCCCACAGTCAGGAAAACAGAGAACCACCCATCCCCTGAGGTCAAAAGCCTTTGCATGACTCAGCAAAGCACTGAAAGAGAGTTCAGGATAGACCCGCCCACTACTGACTCTCCTGAGGAAAAAATTCCAGCTCAGGGCTAATTAAATTTAACCCGCAGCCCCGCCCCCCTGCACCCGCACTTTGTTGACCTCAACAGGAGCAAAGACCCTAAGGAGTCATGGAAATGGGCAAACTGAAAAGATTTACCCAAAAACCGTGTGTTTACTGGACGCCAAAAAGGGGGCAATTAAAGCAGCACTGGCTCCAAGAAAAGACAGGCTGTAATAAGTTTCAGGATTTATGAATGAATGTGAAGGAATCTTATATTTTCTCTCTCGACCCTTTTAATGAATTGCTCTCTTTAAAAACCGTGTTTCATTTCACTGGGTGTGGAGGTGTCATGCAGGTCCCCATCTGCCAAGAATGAGGCATATTAATTTTGTTATATGAACATTGATTTTAAACTGTTGCTGGAGTGAAGAAAGAACTTGCTAAAAATATTACCTCAATTTCCCGGGGGTAGGCAGTGTCACCTGCTGCTACCTGCATGGTGCATGCAGCATTCGGCACTGATATGTGCCCATGCAGCTGTGTCCCCTGTGTGCGCCTGAACACATTGATTTGGTGCTATTCTGGTGTCACACAGCCCAACCAGCTGATGTGATGCCAGGATACCAAAATCAGGCAACGCAGTTCTTGGCAACGCCTGCATTGTCCAGAAATGGAAAAGTAGTGTACAGTAGCAAGATGGGCTATGTGGTAGCATTATTTAAAGGGCAAAGCACCCTGATTACAGGGAAGCAAAATTTACAGAACTTTTTCTATTCCAAAATGTCTGAAAGTACTCGAGTGTTTTTGGAGGTGTTTTGGTGTACTTGCCAGAGATTGTTGCTGCATCCTGAATTGATTGAATTTTTTGAGGAGGTGACTAGGTGTGTAGATGAGGGCAAAGCAGTTGATGTTGTCTATGTGGACTTCAGTGAGGCTTTTGATAAGGTCCCGCATGGGCGATTGGTCAAGAAGGTAAGGGCCCATGGGATCCAGGACAATTTGGCAAATTGGATCCAAAATTGGCTTAGTGGCAGGAGGCAGAGGGTGATGGTCGAGGGTTGTTTTTGTGATTGGAAGCCTGTGACCAGTGGTGTATGGCAGGGATCGGTGCTGGAACCCTTGCTGTTTGTAGTGTACATTAATGAGTTAGACGAGAATATAGGAGGTATGATCAGTAAGTTCGTAGATGAAAATGAAAATTGGTGGTGTCATAAATAGTGAGGGGGAAAGCCTTAGTTTACAGGATGATATAGATGGGCTGGTAAGATGGGCAGAGCAGTGGCAAATGGAATTTAATCCTGAGAAGTGTGAGGTGATGCATTTTGGGAGGACTAACAAGGCAAGGGAATATACAATGGATGGTAGGACCCTAGGAAGTCAGAGGGAATTTGGTGTACTTGACCATAGAGCACTGAAGGCAGCGGCACAGGTAGATAAGGTGGTTAGGAAGGCATATGGGATACTTGCCTTTATTAGCTGAGGCATAGAATGTAAGAGTAGAGAGGTTATGATGGAGCTAATTCGGTCACAGCTGGAGTATTGTGTACAGTTCTGGTCACCACATTATAGGAAGGTTGTGTTGCCTGTGCTGGAGCATTTCAGCAATGAAGAGAGACTGGATAGGCTAGGGTTGTTTTCCTTAGAGCAGAGAAGGCTGAGGGGGGACCTGATTGAGGTATACAAATTTATGAGGGACATAGATAGGGTAGGTAGGAAAAAGCTTTTCCCTTAGTGGAGATGTCAATAACCAGGGGGTACACATTTAAGGTAGGGGGCAGGAGGTTTAGAGGGGATTTGAGGAAAAACCTTTTCACCCAGAGGGTGATTGGAATCTGGATCACATTGCCTGAAGGGCTGGTAGAGGCAGGAACCCTCACAGCATTTAAGAAGTATTTAGATGAGCACTTGAAATGCCATAGCATACAAGGCTATGGGCCAAGTGCTGGAAAATGGGATTAGAATAGATAGGTACTTGATGGCCGGCATGGACATGGTGGGCCAAAGGGCCTGTTTCTGTACTGTATGACTCTATGACTCTATCCTCAGAGGCAGAGGAGTAGGTGACCTGTGCACACAAAGGTTGCTGCAGGTATTGGGGCAGCATTGTCTCTGGGTCTTGAGGCATGACAGGGAAATGGAGCAGAAGCTGCAGAGATGGCAAGCTGTGCACCATCCCCTCTGCCAATTTGAAGCTGGACTCCTCCATGTGCCTTGACAGTGATAGAAGGCTATCTGGCAGGCCAGCCATTGCACCCAGCATCTTGGTGTGCACGCTCATTCAGCGCTCTCCTCTATGCCACCCCATCTGAGCCCTCTACAGCAGAATTCTTCTGTGACCTCTCCCTCTGGAGAGCTGAGAAATGAAACATCCTTTACCCCGGCCTGCCTGCAGCTCACTCGTGCCCAGATGACTCAACATGTGCTGATCTCAACTTTGTACTGACCTCCAAGGTCCATGCAGTGCCAATATCTGAGCTGGTGGCTGCTGTGCTGTTCTCTCTCTCTTCCTCCTTCAGCTGCTGCAGTGGGGCAGGCAGCAGTTCTGGGGTGTCTGAAAACAGGAAATCAGAAGGGGAAGGTTGGTGTGAGGGAAGAGGGGTGTGGGCTGTAAAGCAAGAGGTCCATGGTCACAGGGTAGCAGGGTCTTTTGAGACCTCAGGGGGTGGTCATCCCTGCCCTTTTGTGAGTCGCCCCAGGCCCAGGTAGAGGTCCTTTTGCTCAGGGTTGTGAGCCATCACCAACAGCGTAATCAACAAATTTTCAGCAGTGATGGCGGAAGAGCTAGAACCTCGAGGGACAACAGCTGCTTACAGATGGAGGATTATTCGGGAAGAGCAATGGGAAACCACCTCATCTACTTTTTCCCTAGTCATGTTGCTCATTTCTCATAGAAGTTTAAAAAATGGGAGGCTTTTACGAGCAACTGAAGAAGAAAGCGCAAGACCGTGAGGTGTGGAGAAATGAGCAGAGGACCTGCCTTTGGGAAGATCACCACGACAACATGGTCTCACCATCAGCAGATTCTCATCACGCCAGATAGCACGATGAGGGTGTTCTGGGAGTTGAGAAGGAACATGCTATCATTCTCAATGTTCTCGGTAACGTTGGATGCCACGGCCCCATCGCAGGTGGCACTGGGATGCTGAGAACCATCTCCTCTGTATGGCTCAGGAGATGCAGGCATCCTTGCCACCCCCACCCCCCCCAACAGTTCCCCTCTGCTCCCTTCTATTGTGGGCTACCTTGTCCTGCAAGAGAGAGGGCAGAATGTCAGTGGTTCTGTAGCACTTTGGGTGCCATAGCTGAATACCCCGAGGTAAGTGTAGGCAGCGAGAGATGGGTGTGAGGCTGGCAACATTGGTAGGAGTGTGAGGGTGAGGTGGAGTATCTGGATGTTAGGTGTGACTCATGAGCGCCAGAGAGTGCTGCTGCGTGAGTGATGAGAGTGTGGTGTTGGTGGAGTGGTGGATATGAGATGTGAAATGCATTCACTGACATTGAACGCACAGGTGAGGTTATTAGACCACTTGTGTCACTGCTACCAGGTCCTTGGGTCCAGATTCTGGGAGTTGACCTTCCTGGTCACCTGCTCCCACTCCCTTCTGAGGGTAGTCCTTGAGGGTCTCCTGTCCCACTTTGGGACCATGGCATCTCTCCTCCTGCCAACTCCACTACTAATGCCTCCAACACTGTATCTCTCTATCTGGACTGCACTGCGTGCCCTGTGTGCCCTGCTCATTTTTCAGGAATTTTCACTGCAGCAAACTTTTTTTCTACTTTCTCTGTAAGAGGCAGCCTGCCTTTAAGAAAAAGCCAGCTACCTGTACCATGCGATCAGGAACTAACTTTGCTGATGTCACCTGCTGTGTGCAGACCATACCACAATATTGAAAAGAGGAGACCGACGCTGGAGGCACAGATTCTTGTGAAGAAATCATGCAGATGTAGACCGATTTTGGGTCTTACCAGCCTGGATCTGAATGGGCAAGGGCACACCATGAATTATGACCCCTGTGCCCAAAAATCTCCAAAAATGTCTCCCAGATGCTAAATGTAATTCGAGACTCAAATTAAGGTGATATCAATAACAAGAAAAGTTCTTTCTTATCAGCAATAAGGATCAATGTCTCCTGAAGGTGATCCTGGTGGTTGCTGAGAGCTCAGAAATGCTTGGAGAAATTATACTGGGCTACCAATAGACAACTAAACTTCAAAATTTGGCTCCGCAGTACCCTTGTTTTTGGCGCCAAATGGCGTCCACGCTGCATGCTCTTTTGCCATGACCCACACCAGACAGCATTTTGGTGACAGCATCAGTACGGATGTTAGGAGGGTGTTCTGGAAGTATGCAGAGTAGCCAGATCGTGATGTTAGTCACTGTGTATCACTGGTTTGATGCCAGCACTGCCATTTTTGACCTCACCACTCCAGCTAATGCCCTCCCTTAACCTTGCATAGCTGAACTTACATTCAGTAGCAGGAAGGACCCCCACACCAGTGCTATTTTAAAGGATCATCGACTACTTTCTGGTTAGTTGCTGATTGATTTCTACAGGTTGAGTTTGTAGAAGTGCTGTAATTTTTCTACTGCAATTTAAAGTTAGGGAAGTCAATAGTGAGTGGTGTCACACATGGTGAAGGCCTTGGTTCTGACTTCAAAAGTTCTGGTCAGACTACTTTTGGGAGGTTGAGCCACGGTAACACAGAGGGAGGAGGAGGAGGGAGAGAAGGGCTCTCAGCAGGAAGCATTATCAACACCGGGTTTTGAGGGAACAATTCTCCTACCTGAAGCTCAGCAAGGAACAGTGTGTGTGGCATCTCTGTTTTATGATGGAGGTGTTCACTGAAACCTGCCACCTATTGCAGGCAGACCTGCAGTCTCAGACCAGGGTAGTTTAGTTTAGTTTTTTTAGTTTAGAGATACAGCACTGAAACAGGCCCTTCGGCCCACCGAGTCTGTGCTGACCATCAACCACCCATTTATACTAATCCTACACTAATCCCATATCCCTGCCACGTCCCCACCTGTCCCTATACTTCCCTACCACCTACCTATACTAGGGGCAATTGCTAATGGCCAATTTACCTATCAACCTGCAAGTCTTTGGCATGTGGGAGGAAACCGGAGCACCCGGAGGAAAGCCACGCAGACACAGGGAGAACTTGCAAACTCCACACAGGCAGTACCCAGGATTGAACCCGGGTTGCTGGAGCTGTGAGGCTGCGGTGCTAACCACTGCGCCACTGTGCCGCCCTAGGTAGGTACGGAGTTACCAGCAGCTGTGAAGGTAACAGTGACCATGAACTTCTTCATATCAAGAACCTTCCAGGCTGGCACAGGTGACATCTCCAACATCTTCCACTTTGCTCTGCACTGCTGGATAAGGGAGTTACTGACACCCTTTATGCCAGGAGAGGGGAGTACATTGCTTCTCTCTAAGCAGAAAAAATGCTGACAGTGTGTACACTTGGATAAAAGCAAAATACTGCGGATGCTGGAAATCTGAAATAAAAACAAGAAATGCTGGAAATACTCAGCAGGTCTGACAGCATCTGTGGAGAGAGAAGCAGAGTTAACGTTTCAGGTCAGTGACCCTTCTTCAGAACACTTAGCTTTGCCAGGGTAGTGAAATTCTGCATGATGCACAGTGCCATTGACTGCACTTTTGTGGTTTGCAGGCACTGCATCTAAATGCAGAGATGTATTGTAACCTCAAGGGTATTAATCCCTGAATATGCAGTTGGTGTGCGACCATGCTCAGCACATCATGGTGATGATGTCATGCCAGTATTCTGGCAGCAGTCATGATGCCCTTATTAGTTTAGTTTAGTTTAGTTTAGAGATACAGCACTGAAACAGGCCCTTCGGCCCACCGAGTCTGTGCCGACCATCAACCACCCATTTATACTAATCCTACACTAATCCCATATCCCTACCACGTCCCCACCTGTCCCTATATTTCCCTACCACCTACCTATACTAGGGGCAATTTATAATGGCCAATTAACCTATCAACCTGCAAGTCTTTGGCATGTGGGAGGAAACCAGAGCACCCGGAGGAAAGCCACGCAGACACAGGGAGAACTTGCAAACTCCACACAGGCAGTACCCAGAATTGAACCCGGGTCGCTGGAGCTGTGAGGCTGCGGTGCTAACCACTGCGCCACTGTGCCGCCCTATTCTGTGCCAATCTGCTGTACCATCAGTATTTGAGCCACCACATCAAACCAGAGGGTGACTGCTGGGCAATAAGGGCTATCCACTTACCACTTTGCTCATGGCTCAGGTGCGCAACCCAACCACATGTAGACAGCATGCATCTAATGAGAACCATGCTGCCACACCAAACATTATCAAGAAGACATTGAAGCAACGGTTCCGGTGCCAGGATAGTTCTGGAGCAGCACTGCAGTACTCGGCAGAGTATGAGCCACGATTTGTCGTAGTCTGCTGTATGCTGCACAACCTCACCATCAAGAGGGCACAGCCCTTGCACCAGGTATATGGCGAGCAGCTGAAGGGGAGGAGGAAGAGGAGTAAGGGAGGAGGGAACCAACACACCCCTTTCCGGCCAGGCTGTCCGTGATCAGCTCATCCGATTGTGGTATCAGTGAAAAACCCCAATTCCCCATTCAACAAGTGTCCGACACCTTACCTTCCCTCTGTCACTGACTATCACAGCATCCTCTTGGTCCCAATGCTGAAATAAAAGCCATGACAAAACAACAATTCAAGAGCAACTTTATCAAACAAACCATCCAATATTCCACACAAACGTCAACTAATCACCCTTGTGTGTTCCCTGTCTTCTGTTGTCTTTGTCTGTCCTAGTGTTCCTATGCAGTGCTACTTACCCCTGTGACCGCAGCATGGCTGCACTCAACTCCACTCACTTCCTTCAAGTAAAGGTGTTGCTACGGGTATCCGCATGGGTCCTAGTTATGTCTGTCTTTTTGTGGGATATGTCGAACATTCCTTGTTCCAGTCCTACTCAGGCCCCCTCCCCCAATTCTTTTTCCAGTACATTGATGACTGTATTGGTGATGTTTCCTGCTCCCACCCCGAACTGGAAACGTTTATCAACTTTGCTTCTAATTTCCTTCTCTCACCTTTACCTGGTCCATCTCCGAAACATCCCTTCCCTTCCTTGACTTCTCTGTCTCCATCTATGGGGATAGGCGATCAACTAATATTCATTATAAGCCCACCTACTCCCACAGCTACCTCGACTACACTTCTTCACACCCTGCCTCCTGTAAGGACTCCATGCCATTCTCTCAGTTTCTCCATCTCCGACGCATCTGCTCTGATGATGCAACCTTCCATGACAGCGCTTCTGATATGTCTTCCTTTTTCCTGAACCGAGGATTCCCCCCACTGTGGTTGACAGGGCCCTCAACCGTGTCTGGCTCATTTCCCA
Organism: Heterodontus francisci; assembly: GCF_036365525.1. Classification (NCBI taxonomy): domain Eukaryota; kingdom Metazoa; phylum Chordata; class Chondrichthyes; order Heterodontiformes; family Heterodontidae; genus Heterodontus; species Heterodontus francisci. Next base: position 45,685,297 of record NC_090376.1, on the reverse strand, counting down.
CACCTCTACCTTCACCCCTTCCCCTCCCTCCCAGAACTGCGACAGGGTTCCCCTTGTCCTCACTTTCCACCCCATCAGCCTCCATATCCAAAGGATCATCCTCTGCCATTTCTGCCACCTCCAGCGTGGTGTCACCACCAAATAGATCTTCCCCTCTTCTCCCCTGTCAGCATTCTGAAGGGATCGTTCCCTCCGCGACACCCTGGTTCACTCCTCCATTGCCCCCAACACCTCGTCCCCTTCCCATGGCACCTTCCCATGCAATCGCAGGAGGTGTAATACCTGCCCAGTTACCTCCTCTCTCCTCACTATCCAAGGTCCCAAACACTCCTTTCAGGTGAAGCAGCAATTTACTTGTACTTCTTTCAATTTAGTATACTGTATTTGCTGCTCACAAAGTGGTCTTACATTGGGGAGACCAAACACAGACTGGGTGACCACTTTGCAGAACACATTCACTCAATTCAAAAGCATAACTCTGAGCTTCCGGTTGCTTGCCATTTCAACAGTGAACAACCCCAATTCCCCATTCAACAAGTGTCCCACACCTTGTGTGGGGGAGCACTCCCTCCTTCTCTCATGCTCACATCTCTGTCCTGGGATTGCTGCAGTGTTCCAGTGAACATCAACACAAGCTTGAGGAACAGCATCTCATTTACTGATTAGGCACACTACAGCCTTACGGACTGAAGGTTGAGTTCAGTAATTTCAGAGCATGACGGGCCCCCCTTTTTATCTTTAGTTATTTTTAAATTTGATTTTAGCTCATTTCATCATTCATTTTTTTTACCAAGTGCCTACCCACTGTTTCTTTTCATGTTTGTGCTTTGAGCCAGGGCTGTCAATTAACACCCTATCTGTACTAACGCTTTGTCTTTCAGCGCACCATTAACATACTGTTTGCCTTTGCTCCATGACCTTCTGGTCAGTTATTCTCTGTGACCTTGTCCTATCAACACCTTCTCTTTTGTTATCTCTTTCCCCACCCTGCTTTATTTGCATAAAAGCTATTACATTTCTAAGCTTTGCCAGTTCTGAAGAAAGGTCACTGACCCGAAACGTTAACTCCGCTTCTCTCTCCACAGATGCTGCAAGACCTGCTGAGTATTTCCAGCATTTCTTGTTTTTATATCCCCTTTAAGACGGGTAGGCTGGCTTTAAGTGGTGCTTGCTTCGCATGAACTTGGGCCCCCTGCTGAAATGTGCATCCACTCAACAACATGTTTAGTGTGGGGCTGCAAGCTACAATCATTTAAATTAGCAGGCAGCACAGAGCTTGCTTGCTGTCTGCATCCAAAGAAACAGGCATTGCGCATCATGATCCCCGTGCCTGTTTTCAAGCCTTATCCAATTCCACCAACGTGATTTAATATATGTTCCAACAATATGGTTCTGGAAATGATATATCTCTGTATTAAAATTTAATTTAAGCGAAATTCCAGGCAATACCTCTGTCTGGGGGAGTAGCAGGAGAAGTGGTTCATGAATCTTTTTCACTGATGTTCACCACCTACTCTTTGGATTGAAAGGAGTGCAACACTCTGTGTTCCCAATATAAATTTGGATTTCAGTGCTTTTAACTATTGTCGTGTGGGGTGAACGTCCTTGCTGTTTCCAGCGCACTTAAATGGGAACAGTTTAGGAAACTTCTGCTACAAAGGAAAGCAGGTGGAACCCGTTTATGTCTCACTTGAGTTTCCTCCAACTTCTGCAGCTCACCCGTGATCAACTGAATCGCCACAGAGCCCATTTGACTATTTCAAAGAGCAAAAAGGGTAGTGAAAGCTCTCCGAGCTTTCTGCAGCTAGACTGCTGTTGTACCTGGGCTATGTTAGACACAGTTCGGTGGAGCGCAGTCGCTGTGAGGATCAGCTGTTCAAAGCAGAAGTGAGATGTTTCTTTTAATAGTATTGAATTTTAATAATTTTCTTTAATTCTCCTACAGACAGCTGCACTTTCTTCAGACTGCTTCCCAAAGGATTGGACCACCAACAAATTTTCAAACCCACATCCCTGCCACCATCAGGACTTCTCATGCTTCTTTTAGGTCTCACTTATTGCAGGAGGTGGTTGGCTGCTCATGCTGTATGGAAGGATCATCGACTAAGGTGGTCATCCTCTCATGTCTGCTTGCTTCTTAGCAGATGGGTATTCCACTGGTGTAATGTAATGAAGGGACGGCTTGAGGCCTAGCATGTTCTGCCTTCTGAGAGACAGTATCACAGAGCTATGACTGCTGGTTGGTTTGGTACCTGTCATCCACTTCACCATCATCAACCTCCTCCTCCTGGTGCCTATTGCTGTGGGTGATCTCAAGATTAGGATAGAAGCTAAGATTAGGGCTCACCCTTTGGCATTAAGGAAACAGAAGGTTGTGATTGTGTGGGCTTCATGTGGATATCAGGAAGCCAGTGTAGGTGCTCAGTAACCTGGGGCAGGGGTTGTGGGGTTAATGGTGGGGATGTCCCTCTGGCATCCTGCTTATGGCAGGCATTGTGCGAAAAGCTAGCATTTCAGGAGAGTCGATCAAGTGAAATAAGAGCATTGAAATAAAGAGATGTTGAAGTGAACAGGGGGGTTTTAGGATTATCCTTGTATGCAATTTCTGTGAGGGGCACAGGGTAACCATAGTGCAAGATGCTGAGCTGGAGCTCCCCTTAAGCAGACAGCACTGTGAATGGACAAAAAGTGTTACTTTAAGAGGGTGAAGAGTCATCCTGTGCCTAGGCTGGGCAAGGAAGAAAAGGCTTTGGTGTACAATGTGTTCCTTGTCTGCCCTCTGAGCATGTGGAACTTTTGAAGGACTATTCTAGGGGACGAGTGAGTTGGTAGTCAGTGCCAATGGCACCTCCATCCAGATGCACAATGATAAAATGGGTGATTTGATGCCATCGACACCCAAGAGTCAGTTCATTCTGCCTTAAATGCTTTCCAGAACTGGATTTTTTTTGGGTTGGGGAGATATAGTTGCTGGAGGAGGTTTTAGAGATAGATCTTTCTATCTTTCTCCATCCATACAGCTACATTCCCTTTAATGGCGTGTGCCTCAATGTGACCACCCAATTCTTCCGTGGCACCTTATCAAATGGCTTCTGAAAATCTATGTATATATCCAGTGCATTCCATTTATCCATGCAGTTTGTGATTTCCTTAAAAAATCCAACTAAGTTAGTCAAGCACAGTTTATACATCCATCCTGTCACTGATTAGTGCACACCTTTTGAAGCCATTCCTTACTTTCATACCATCTTAAGTCATTTCAAAGTTCCCAATCCTTACCGACTGAAATTGTCAAAAGCAACACACAAGAGCAACTCCATCCAGAACTGCTGAAGAGTTATGACAAAGAAGATAACACTGCATCTTCAAACCTATTATCTTAGGGCAGTTTCAACACAAATAAGCAGATGCTTTATTTTAATAATAAAATATGAAATTTTCAAAGTGAATCATTTTAAATTGTTATCACCTTGCATTAGTGTGTACTTCTGTGTAACCCTGAAGAGTGGGAAATAGCATGGAAATTTAAAGTAAATTAAAACCTTGCATGATGAAACCTTAGTCATTGTTTGTTCCATACTTAAGCAGCAGTATTCCACATAGACTGCTCAAAACTATTTTTATAATCTCTTTGGGTTTGTGGTACTTCTGTGTAATCAGCCTGTTGAAATTTCAGTAAGGCAGTAACCTTGGGCTGCTTGCCCAATGTATCAGAGCACCATTAATGGAATTCTGCTCCAGCATTTTTCAGGATCCTTGAAAACTGAAGCAAGGTGACCCATGTGGTTCTGAGTGACTATGCTACCAGGATGTAATTTTACCAGTGTAGTAGCAGATTTGCTGGATTTGTTACTTATACACTTGAAGTTTCCATTAAATTATATTGGTATTTCAAGCATTTCTGTATTTATTTCAGATTTCTAGCATTTATTTTATCTTTAAGTTCGAATTTTCCAGTCTATTACTTTGTCTTTGATTACAATAAAATTTACAATGTTGCATCATTGTTGTTATTTGGGTTTGAATAGTCTCCTGACAAATGCAATCCAGGTTTTGCATGTAGTGGTAAAGCTCCTTTTTGTTTGCTATGACAATGTATTGACAACTTTAAGTAAGATTTAAAATAGTTTTCCTTGAAATAGGCTCAAGATCGTGGCAGTGCGCAGCCTTCACGTGCCGGCTGCCATTTTTTATGCCTGAAAACAAAATCCAACCCAACAGCAGTGAGTAGACACCCATGATTGTATCATGCAATTTGAATTACTGTGCTACTGTGTTTTATTTCCCTGAGTGAGACAGGTGAATAATAGTATGACATGAGGTTAACTTTCACAATGCAGGCTGTTGACTTGTAACTTTACCTCTCTGTCCCTAAGTTTCAACGATCACTTCAGCAACAACTACTTGCATTTATATAGCACCTTTAACCATAGTAAATGCCCCAAGTGTCTTCACAGATGTGTTATCAGACAAATTTTGACACCAAGCCACAGAAAGAAATATTACTGCAGGTGACCTTAAGCTTGGTCAAAGAGGTAGGTTTTAAGGAGTGATCTAAAGAAGGAGCGAGAGGTAGAGGGGTTTAGAGCGGGAATTCCAGAGGGCCTAGGCAACTGAAGGCATGGCCACCAATGGTAGCGTGAAAGAAATTTTGTTTTGTCAGGCCTAACACAAGAACACTTTGCACGCTCCACGGTTGTCCTTGGCATTTAAGCTAATCAATTAATTGATCTTTTTGGAGGACAAAATGGGTATTGTATTTGTAAACTCCAAGCAGACAGAGGAATGGCTCCAATTCCTGACAGATGTCTAAGAATGTTAAGTATAAAGATGGGCTCATTACCCTTGTTTTTCTGATACGGCCCAGGTCCAACTAGAAGTTGGTAGACCATTAGTGCTAGCGGAGTCTCTGTTCCCCAAAAGAAACTGCAACACAGATTCTTGGTAACAACATTAGGATATGAGAATTCCTGATTAACCATAATGTTGGATGTTCTGCACAATCAGGGGTTTTCCTGCATTCTGCAGCATTGCATGAAAGAATGGATGCTAGAGTGCGCAAGCGTTAGCCTTGTCTGAATGGCTGAACCCACCACAATGTCGCCAATCATTTCTGCTTACCGTGGTACACTTGGAATTCTTTCCCTTTCATTTTTACCAATCTCGAACTCCCCTGCTTCTACAACCTTAAAAAATACTTCAATTATGTCGAGATGCCTTCTGCAACTTTCCAAAACCTTTTAAAACTTTTATCCACCTATTGTAATACTCCCTTATAAAGTTTACTTCCATGCATTTCCCTTTCCCATCAGTAAAATGCTCTTCAGAAGCATCGTTACTTACACCTTAAACAACAGACTTCGGAAAATTGTGCTTAAACAGTTCATTTCCATTTGTTGCAGTCTGAAACCCATCTGTAGTTCTTCTGGTGGTCATCAAGAGATGAACATTTGGACTGTTGTTTCTTTTCACATTATTTACTTTTAAAATTCCTTCAATCAAGTTTCCACCTTACCTACAGGATCAAGACTGCCCCTCTTAAAGTTGCCAATTATATCCTTCATAACTGTGACCATGATATGCTGTCCCTCCTCGTTGTTCCTGATCCTTTTGTGGCATATGACACAGCTGACCATTCCATCCCCTCCACCGTCTCTCCTCTGTGGTTTATTTCCATGACACCAGCTTAGCCTGCTTCAATTCTTAGCTGTCCTGATGCAGCCACTCCATCTCATATAAGGGCTTTTCTTTCTGCCCCAATATTGTCACAATGAGTATATCCCAAGGTTTGTTCTTTCCCTTATCTGCATTTTTCCCCTTAGTGACATAAATCTTCAGCATGAGGTTAACTTTCACATGCAGGCTGTTGACTTGCAACTTTACCTCTCTGCCCTATGTTTCAACAATCACTCCAACAACAACAACTACTTGTATTTATATAGCATCTTTAACCATAGTAAATGCCCCTAGTGCCTTCACAGATGGGTTATCAGACAAATTGTGACACCAAGCCACAGTGAGAAATATTAGTGCAGGTGACCATAAGCTTGGTCAAAGAGGTGGGTTTTAAGAAGCGACTTAAAGAAGGAGCAAGAGGTGGAGAGGTTTCGGGAGGGAATTCCAGAGGGCCTAAGCAACTGAAGGCACGATTTGAGGTCAGAATTAGAGGAGTGCAGGTATCTTGGATAGCTGTAGGGCTGGAGGAGATTACAGAAATAGAGAAGGGCAAGGCCATGGAGGGATTGGAATAGAAGGATGAGAATTTTAAAATTGAGGCGTTGCTAGACCAGGAGTCCATGTAGGTCAGTGAGCACAGGGGTGATAGGTGAACGGGACTTGGTGTGAGTTAGGTTACAGGCAACAGAGTTTTGGATGAGCTCAAACCTACGGAGGTTGGTATATGGGAGGCTGGCCAGGACAGCATTGAAATAGTCGACCTTTGCAAGTATAAGTTGTTGTTGTTGTCCATTTAAAAATCTGTTCAGTATACACATTGCATCAAAAGTACTGAAATAAGCACGGTGGCAGTGGAGTGGATTTTAACCATATTCTCCCAAAACCATGCTGGGCCGTTGGCGGGGAAGGGGGGGGTGTGGGATGGATGTGGGAGATGGTTAAAATTTCTTGTGTTACTTACCTGGACCAGTGTCAGGTGAAACTAGATGAGTACATGAGGGGGAAAGGAATAGAAGGATGTCTGACAGGGTTAGATGAAGTAGAATGGGAGGAGGCTCATGTGGAGCATAAACACCAGCATAGAGCAGCTGGGCCAAATGGCCTTTTCTGTGCTTAAATTCTAATAAATTCTATGTAATCCTGCTGGTTTCAATTTTAAGTGAGGCTTCTAGAAAGGTAGCTAAGCTTCCTGCGCAAATGATGCCATTAGGCCCCAGCAGAAATTTATAATCTGGCCTGATTGGGGAAGGCACCTTGGTTTTCCTGCCAGGTGAAGGGTAGCATGAAGAGACTATCCAAGTAAATTTTACTTTCCCTTGTGGGGCCAGTTTTGTCTGACAGATATATGCCAATAGGGAAGATGGATAAAAGAGAAAATACTGATGTAGGCAACAATGGAAGTAATGTGGGGAATAAGGAGGAAAAAAGACATTGCCAATGTATAAAATAGCGGACAGCATGCTGTGCTGATACAAATATCAAAGCAAGCTAAAGGAGGTTAAGAAAGTTGTTAGAAGAACTAAAATAGAAAATGAGGTTAGAAAGCAGGGAATATTAAAGTCAAGTATGTATTTCTATAAATACTAGCAGATGTCCCATGGTGTTCCTTACAGTGAATTGGAGGATGCACTGCTTTATAAAAATAGAGATATGATCCAATGTTATGTGCAATGTATTAACAGGGTCACTGAATTATAAATCAAATACTGTTTTTATATATGGTATTCTGGTCTTCTAGGGAATTGAATTCCATAACTATTTATTTTTTTGCAAAAACTGGAAGTCAGTGGGTTTGATTATTCTTATATTCATACATGAATAGCTTTTCTTTTAGATTGTTTGGGTGTATATACAATTTTTATTCCTTACATCTTTTAAAGTGCTGAATAATAGCAAAATTTATTAGGTTAGAGATAGATATGCTGTGTTGGAGAAGGAAAGAAAGAAGGATCTTGCATTTATATAGTGTCTTTCACAACTTCGGCATGTCCCTAAGCATTTTACAGCCAATGAGTTACTTGTGATGTCTAGCCATTGTTATAATGTAGGAAATGTAGCTGCTATTTTAAATTCACCAAGGTCCCACATACAGCAATGTGATAATGACTAGATAATCTGTTCTGGTGATGTTGGTTGAGTGATAAATATTGGCCAGGACACCGGGGATAACTCCCCAGCTCTACTTCGAAATTCTGCACTGGGATCTTTTATGTTCACCCAAGATGGCAGCTGAGGTCTTGGCTTAACATTTCATCTGAAAGAAGACACCTCCAATAATGCAGCATTCCTTCAGTACTGCACTGGAGCGTTAGCTTAGATCTTTATGCTCAAGTGTCCAGAGTGGGATTTAAAGTCATCACCTTCTGTGGCTGCTTTAATAATTGAAAATAAAAAATGAGCTTGCAAATTTTCACAGGTCCAGACCCTACTCCCAGCCTGAATCCTGAGGTAGTTCCAAAATCAGCTGCTGCGTCTGACCAAGCATACTGGGCTGGCCATATGTCTGGTCTGGGTTGTTGGAACATCTATGGTTGGAGTCTGTGCCCTGACCCCACTCCCTTAAGTTGATGGGCACATTTTGGGTAAGCGGAGACTTTGCCTCCAACAGGTCAATCCAGAAGCTTCAATTCTAGGCTTGGACCCAGGGCATCCAGGTCCTGGCCTAGTTTCTGGCCATTATGGCATATTCCTGCTGACGTTATGCTGGGACTATGTGGAGCAGCTGTGGATTTCCGGTGCTATTATTTTTAAGACACTGAAGTTGATCTTCTGCCTCTGCAGGGTGTCTCCAACCTTGAAAAAGGTTAGACCAGTGCATCAGATCTGATTTTAAACTGAAAATATTAAGTTAATTCATTAAATAAATAATCAACATGTGAATAATGTAGCATTCAATTATCTAACTCACTGGCCGGAAAAAACGATTAGAGTTGAATTTTAATGCTAGACCATCCTTTTATAGATAACCTTTAGGTAGATAGTCCATTATTTTTTCTGATAATAAGAGCTAGTTAGTCTATTTTCTGTGAAAATTACAACTGGTTTGACTAGCTCAGATTAATGACATTTTCAGCCTCTTATAGACTCTTGCGCTGGTTTGGTTACATTCGTGTAACTGATAGCCAATTATCTTTGTATCTGAATATCATACATTTAATTCAACAAATCACATAGACAGTGTTTGTTCCAAAGTAGTTTGGTTCCTCTCCCCAGGTCTACATTTGAAAATCATTCAAACCATTCTTGCAGTATTTCTATTGCATTCACCTGGGACATGGCTCTTTTTCCTAACTAAAAGCAAAATACTGCAGATGCTGGAAGTCTGAAATAAAAACAAGAAATGCTGGAAATACTCAGCAGGTCTGGCAGCATCTGTGCAGAGAGACGCAGAGTTAACGTTTCAGGTCAGAGATCCTTCTTCAGAACTGGCAAATATTAGAAATGTAAAAGGTTATAAGCAAGTAAAGCGGGGGTGGGGCAAGAGATAACAAAGGAGAAGGTGTAGATAGGACAAGGTCACAGAATAGCTGACCAGAAGGTCGTGGAGCAAAGACAAACAATATGTTAGTGGTGTGTTGAAAGACAAAGCATTAGTACAGATAGGGTGTTAATGGACTGAAAATTGAACAGCCGCAAGTGCAAACATGAAAAAAAAGTGGGTAAGCAAACTGAACAAACTAAGATGAAATAACATTAAATAAACACATCAAAATATATATATAAATAAAAAGGGAAAAAATAATAGCTAAAAATAAAAGTAAAATGGGGGGGCTCGTCATGCTCTGAAATTATTGAACTCAATGATCAGTCCGGCAGGCTGTAGCGTGCCTAATTGGTAAATGAGATGCTGTTCCTCGAGCTTGTGTTGATGTTCACTGGAACACAGCAGCAATCCCAAGACAGAGATGTGACCATGAGAGCAGGCGGGAGTGTTGAAATGGCCAGCAACCGGAAGCTTGGGGTCCTGCTTGCTGACTGAGCGGCGGTGTTCCACAAAGCAGTCACCCAGTCTGCGTTTGGTCTCCCTAATGTAGAGGAGACCACATTGTGAGCAGCGAATACACTCCTTTCAGGTGCAGCCATGATTTACTTGTACTTCTTTCAATGTAGTATACTGTATTCGCTGCTCACAATGTGGTCTCTTCTGCATTGGGGAGACCAAACGCAGACTGGGTGACCGCTTTGTGGAACACCGCCACTCAGTCCGCAAGCAGGACCCCAAGCTTCCGGTTGCTGGCCATTTCAACATTCCCCCCTGCTCTCATGCTCACATCTCTGTCCTGGGATTGCTGCAGTGTTCCAGTGAACATCAATGCAAGCTCAAGGAACAGCATCTCATTTACCGATTAGGCACACTACAGCCTGCGGGACTGAACATTGAGTTCAATAATTTCAGAGCATGACGGGCCCCCCCCATTTTACTTTTATTTTTAGGTTTTTTTTTCTTTTTTCCTTTTTTATTTATATATTTTCTTGTGTTTATTTAATTTTATTTCATCTTAGTTTGTTCAGTTCGCTTACCCACTTTTTTTCATGTTTATACTTGCGGCTGTTCAATTTTCAGTCCGTTAACACCCTATCTGTACTAATGCTTTGTCTTTCAATACACCACTGACATATTGTTTGTCTTTGCTCCACAACCTTCTGGTCAGCTATTCTGTGACCTTGTCCTAGCTACACCTTTTCCTTTGTTATCTCTTACCCCACCCCCGCTTTACTTGCTTATAACCTTTTACATTTCTAATATTTGCGAGTTCTGAAGAAGGGTCACTGACCTGAAACGTTAACTCTGCTTCTCTCTCCACAGATGTTGCCAGACCTGCTGAGTATTTCCAACATTTCTTGTTTTTATTTCTTTTTTTTAACTGCTGGTTTTAAACATCTTGGGACAGAAATGCTTAGGCAGATCTTTTGCAGGAAAATCTGTGATGCCGTGAGTCTTCCACCAGCCCCATAGTTATGCCCTTTTGACCCTGTCACATATTCTAGAGTCAGGAGGACCTATATGCCATTTGCAGCTCTGATGGGGCGCCCAACTCACATGTATATGGGAGGAGGGGGTTTGTGAAGAAATTCATAGCAATTGATTGCATTGCCAAGAGGAGCTTTTTTTAGAATTATTCCCCAGGCCCTTAGCAATTCTGGGCACCATTGTCCCTTGCAATCGGTGTCATTGGGGTGCAGACAATCAGAAGTATGTCATATAATCTAGTTCTCTCATTTGCTTGGCATTATGATAAATCTGCCCATTGATGCATTTATGCTTGTCCAATTCTGGTGGAATTTAGATATCAGCCCAGAATATAGCTGTGCCCTGAAATTCCTAGGCTCATCATCCCAAAAGAAAAGATGGTCAATACTGGAAATATATTGCAGCTAACAGGAGCATCGGGATGTGGTATTGCAGCTGAGGAGTGTAGGGGCAGGATATTGTAGCTAAGAGGAACATGGGGTGTGATATTATAGCTAAGAAGAGCATTGGAGTGGGCTGTGGTAACTAAGAGGAGTTTAGGGACAGGGTATTCATAGAATGTTTAAGGCACAGAAAGAGGCCACTTGGCCCATCGTGTCTGTGCCAGCCGAAAAACGATCCACCTATTCTAATCCCACCTTCCAGCATTTGGTCCGTAGCCCTGCAGATTACGGCACTTGAGGTGCATATCCAGACTCCTTTTGAATGAGTTGAGGGTTTCTACCTCAACTACCCTTTCAGGCAGTGAGTTCCAGACCCCCACCACCCTCTGGGTGAAAAAAGTTTTCCTCATCTCCCCTCGAATTTTTCTACCAATCACTTTATATTTAGAACCCCTCGTCACTGACCTCTCTGCTAAGGTGAATAGACCCTTCACTTCCACCCTATCCAGGCCCCTCAAAATCTTGTACATTTCAATCAGATCTTCCCTCAGCCTTCTCTGTTCCAAGGAGAAAAACCCCAGCCTGTCCAATCTTTCCTCATAGCTGCATTTTTCCAGTCCTGGCAACATCCTCGTAAATCTTCTCTGTACCTTCTCTTGTGCAATTACATCCTTTCTGGTAGTGAGGTGACCAGAACTGCACACAGTACTTAAGTTGTGGCCCAGCCAATGAGTTATACAATTCCAGCATAACCTCCCTGCTCTTATATTCTATACCTCGGCTAATAAAGGAAAGGATTCCATATGCCTTCTTAACCACCTTATCAACCTGTTCTGCTACTTCCAGGGATCTGTGGACATTCACTCCAACGTCCCTCACTTCCTCTACACTTCTCAGTATTTTCCCATTAATTGTGTATTGCTTTGCCTAGTTTGACCTCCCCAAATGCATCACCTCATACTTCTCCAGGTTGAATTCCATTTGCCACTTTTCTGCCCATCTGACCAGACCATCAATATTTTCCTGCAGCCTACAGCTACCCTCCTTGCTATCTATCACACGGCCAATCTTTGTGTCGTCTGCAAACGTCTTGATCATGCCCCCTATATTTACGTCCAAATTGTTAAAAATACCACAAAAAGCAGGGGACCCAGTACTGAGCCCTGTGGAACACCACTGGAAACAGCCCTCCAGTCACAAAAACATCCGCCAACAATTAGTTTTTGTTTACTGTCACTGAGCTAATTTTGTATCCAACTTGCTGCATTTCCCTGGACCCTATGGGCTTTTTTTAAACCAGTCTGCCATGTGGGACGTTGTCAAAAGCCTTGCTAAAATCCATGTAGACCTCATCAACTGCATTACCCTTATCTATCTTCCTTGTTACTTCTTCAAAAATTTGATCAAGTTGGTCAAACAAGATCTTCCCTTAACAAATCCATGCTGACATTCCTTGATTAACTGTGTCTTTCTAAGTGACAGTTTATCCTGTCTCTTGGAATAGATTCCAATAATTTGCCCACTACTGAGATTAGACTGACTGGCCTATAATTATTCGGTCTATCCCTCGCTCCTTTTTTAAACAGAGGTATAACATTAGCAATTCTCCGATCCTCCTGCACCACACCTGTATCCATTGAGGAATGGAAAATGATGGTCAGACCTTCTGCTATTTCCTCTCTTGCTTCTTTTAACAGCCTCGGGTGCATTTCATCTGGCCCTGGTGATTTATCAACTTTCAAGGATGTTAATCCCGTTAATACTTCCTCTCTCCCTGCGTTTATCCCATCCAGTACTTCACACTCCTCTTTCTTAACTACAATATCTGCATCATCCCCCTCTTTTGTAAAGACAGACACAAAGTATTTATGAAGAACCATACCAACAACTTCTGCACCGACACATAGATTACCTTTTTTGTCTTTTATGGCCCTATTCTCTCTTTAGTTATCCTCTTACTCTTAAAGTAATGATAAAACATCTTTGGGTTCATCTTGATTTTGCTTGCCAATATTCTTTCATGCCCTCTCTTTGCTTTCCTAATTTCCTTTTTGATTTCACCCCTCCACTTTCTATACTCCTCTCGGCTTTCTGTAGTATTCAATTCTCGGTGTCAGACATAAGCTTTCCTTTTCTGCCTTATCATATCCTGTAAGCTCCTTGACATCCATGTGGCTCTAGATGTGGCCGTCTCACCCTTTTTTTTGTGGGAACATGTTTACTCTGAACCCCTTGAATCTCCCTTTTGAATGCCTCCCACTGCTCTGACACTGATTTACCTTCAAGTAGTTGTTTCCAGTCCACTTTCACTAAATCATTCCTCAGTTTAGTAAAATTGACCTTCTCCCAATTGAGAACTCTAACTCCTGTTCTATCTCAGTCCTTTTCCATAATGATGTTAAAACTGACTGAATTATGATCACTACCACCAAAATGCTCTTCCACTGCCACTCCTTCCACCTGCCCATCTTCATTTCCTAAAACTAAGTCTAAAACTGCGCCCTCTCTTGTTAGACTTGCTACATACTGGGCAGAAAAGTTCTCCTGAATGCACTTCAAGAATTCTTCTCCCTCAATTCCTTTCATACTAAAACTACCCCAGTTAATATTGGGGTTGTTAAAATCCCCTACAATTACTGACCTGTTGTTCTTGCACTTCTCAGAGATTTGCCTAACTGCTCTTCTATCTCCCTCTGACTATTTGGGGGTCTATAGTACACTCCCAGCAGTGTGATTGTCCCTTTTTTGTTCCTTAGCTCAATCCATATGGCCCCATTTGATGAACCTTCCAATATATCATCCCTCCTCACAGCTGTAATAGTTTCTTTGACCAAAATTGCCACTCCCCCCTCCTTTTGTATCCCCTTCCCTATCACATCTGAAACCTGTAACCGGGAATGCTGAGCTGCCATTCCTATCCCTCCTTAAGCCATGTTTCTATAATAGCTATGATATCATACTGCCACCTGGTTATCTGTGCCCTCAGCTCATCTGTTTCATTTGCTATACTCCTTGCGTTGAAATAGATACCCTTGAGCACTGCCAAACTCTTTATTTCAGTTTCTGACCTTTGTTTCCTCTGTCTTCCAGACTGATTCATTAATTTTCCACCTTCCATTTTAATTTCTGATTTTGTCCTAGCTGAGTCTACCCACAGGTACCCATCCCCCTGCCAAACTAGTTTAAACCTGTCCCAACCGCACTAGCAAAATGTCCCGCAAGGAACTCAGTCCCGGCTCTGTTCAGGTGCAACCCGAGCGGCCTTTACAGGTCCCATCTCCCCCAGAGCCAGTCCCAATGTTCCAGGAATCTAAAGCCCTCCCTCCTGCACCATCTTTCCAGCCATACATTCAACTGTCTTATCCTTCTATTTCTATGCTCAGTTGCACATGAGATTACTACTTTTGAGATTCTGCTTGCTAATTTCTTATGTAGCTCCCTAAATTCTGATCCACATCCCTCTTTCTACCTATGTTGTTGGTTCTGATGTGGACAATGACTGTTGGCTGTTCACCTCCCCCTTCAGGATGCTCTGCAGTCGCTCAGTGATATCCTTGACCCTGGTACCCGGGACGCAACACACTATCCTGGATTCATGTCTGTGGCCACAGAAATGCCTGTCTGTTCCACTCACTATTGAATCACCTATCATTATAGCTCTTCCAGTCTTCCCTGTACCCCACTGTGCAGCTGAGCCACCTGTGGTGCCATGGATGTGGCTCTGGCTGCACTCCCCAAGTGAAGCATCACTGTCCCCAGTATTCAGAACTGAATACCTGTTGGAGAGTGAGATGCACTCAGGGGTCTCCTGCACTACCTGCTTGATTCTTTTTGACTGCCTGGTGGTCACCCATTCCCTCTCTCCCTGCATACTCTTAAGCTGTGGGGTGACCACATCTATAAACATGCTATCCATATAGCTCACATCCTCACAAATGCACCACAGTGTTGCCAGCTGCCACTCAACTTCCAAAACTTGGAGCTCAAGCTGCCGCAATTGACAACACTTCCTGCACAAATGGTTCTCCAGGATACGGGAAACATCCTGGAGCTCCCACATAGCACAGGAGGTGCCCTCTCGAGATTGAAGCACTCCTGCCATTCCTTTATTTATTAGTTGACCCTTTGCTACTGCTAACAAAAACCTCACCAATACTACAACACCTTAGAATTATTAATAAAACCTTACTAGTACTGATAAATCCTACTAAAAATCAATACAGTTCACTAGTTAAAATAAATCTTACTCAAAAAAAAAACTCACCAGCTGCTCACTTGTTCCTTATTATTACTACTTAATTTATACTCTTTTTTAGTTTGCCAGTTGTTGAGTTGCTAGAACTCAGCTATTTACACACCCACCCTAACATTGGTGTACTCACCCAACTATTTACTGATACTCCCGAACAAGTTACTCACCAACCAATCACCTTGCAGCTTTCCTGTGATGTCACTGTTCACTTTGTTTTCAAACTCTGGTGCGCCTAGAATCCTCTCTGCTCTGCTCTTGCTGTTTCCCACTCTCTGAATGAACTCTCGCTCTTTCTCTCCCAGTCTCTTTATGCTCTGCTCTGCTCTTGCTGTTTCCTGCTCTCTCGCTAAGAGGAGAGTAGGGATGTGGGATTGTAGCTACGAAGAGCATAGGGGCATAGTACTGTAGCTAAGAGGAGCGTAGCATCAGGATATTGTAACTAAGACGAACATAGAGTCAGGGTATTGTAGCTAAGCCACTGCCAATCACACATGCACAATTTACACTATAAACCTGAGCTAACTGTTTGCCACACCGGCTGAGATCAGGTAACTCACCACAGACCAGGAATTGAATCGAACCCTTTCTCATTTGTGTGACTCAGTGCCACATTAGCTGGTGCATCTACACTGAGTCTGGGCACGGATCCTGAAAATTGAATCAATTGAAATTATTAACACAAGTGGTGAGAGGAAGGCAAGATTTGTGATTAGCAAGTCTAGATTATTACTTGTTTTTAATGATACTAGTGTGTCCAAGTCTCTGAAGCATATAGAAGTACAGGAATCACTGCTGCCCAGTAAACCATGAACTTAGTTTTGGGTTTGAGATCCTGATCCTCAAATACTCTCTTCCTTAGTTGGACAAAGACTGAGCCAGCACATTGGCAGTGACGATGAACCTCGTCATCTATGTCTACCTTCACCGATAGGAGGTTCCCAAGATATGGAAATTGGTCCACATTTTCCAGGATCTCGCCATTGATTTTGATTGACATGAGTCCTGCATGTTGTGTTGCCTCCTTGGTGCCAGGGTAAAGGACATCATGGAGAGGGTGCAGGATATTTTGCAGGGGGACGTGAGTGAGACAGAAGTTGTGGTGCATGTTAGTACCAACAACATAGCAAGGGAAAGTATTGAGGTCATACGGTCAGTTATTCAGCAGTTGGGAGGAAGTTAAAGCGTAGGAACTTGAGGGTAGTAATCTCTGGATTACTCCCAGTGCTAGCGAGAGTAGAAACAGGAAGATAGGGAAATCAATGCGTGGCTTGAAGCATGGTGTAGGAAGAAGGGCTTCAGATTCTTGGGGCATTGGGACCAGTTCTGGGGTAGGAGGCACCTCTTCAAAAGGGATGTGTTGCACTTCAACAGGACTGGGACCAATGTCCTCATGGGGAGGTTCACTTGTGTGGTTGGGGAGGGTTTAAACAAAATTCGCAGGGGTATGGGCACCAGCGTATAGATGTGGAAAAGAGGAATATGGTTCATAAGGTGAGAGTGTTAGACAGTACTACCAAGGTGCACAGAATACTTGGAGAGATAGATAGCATTCGAGTAAGAAATAGTAAATTATTGGGTATGGGCAGAGTTGGGGAGGAAGTAATAAAATCTAAATCAGGGTTAATGTGCATATATGTGAATGCATGGAGTGTTTAATAAGATTGGTGAGTTACAAGCACAGATTGACATGTGGGAAAATGACATTGTGGCTATAACAGAGACCTGGCTCAAAGAAGGGCAGGGCTGGGTGTTAAATATTCCTGGATACAAGTTGTCCAGGAAAGGTAGGGAAGGAAGAAAAGGGGGAGGAGTGGCAGTATTGATTACAGACAGCATTACTGGGGAGATGGTGGCATAGTGATAATATCACTGAGCTAGTAATTCAGAGGTCCAAGCTAATGTCCTGTGGACACATGTTCAAATCCCACCATGGCAGCTGGTGGAATTTAAATTCAATTAATTAATAAATCCAATTAATAAAAAAAGTTTGGAATTGAAAACTAGTCTCAGTAATGGTGCCATGAAACTATCATTGATTGTCGTAAAAACCCATCTGGTTCACTAATGTCCTTTTGGGAAAGAAATTTGCTGCCCTGACCTGATCTGACCTACATGTAACTCCAGACCCACAGCAATGTGGTTGACTCTTAACTGCCCTCTGAAATGGCCGAGCAAACCATTCAGTTGTCAAGGGCAATTAGAGATGGGCAACAAATGCTGGCCTTGCCAGTGATGCCCACATCCCATGAAAGTATAAAAAAATTTACACTGTTTGAGAGAAAGGATCTCCCAGAGGGGTCAAGGACAGAATATATTTGGCTAGAGCAAAGGAACAAAAAGGTGCAGTTACATTGCTCGGTGTACTCAATAGACCACCAACTAATGGAAAGGATGTAGAGGAACACATTTGCAACAAAATTACAGAGAGGTGCAAGAATTATACAGTAGTTATAATGGAGGACTTTAATTATCTGAATATAGACTGGATTAGTAGTAGTGTAAAGGGTAGAGAGGGGCAGGAGTTCCTCGTGTGTGTTCAGGAAAATTTTCGACAACAGTATATTTTCAGTCCAACAAGAGAGGAGACACTGCCGTTCCTGGTTCTTGGGAATGAGGGGGCTAAGTGGATCAAATATCAATCGGAGAACGTTTAGGGGACAGTGAACATTGTATCATAAGTTTAGGTGGGAAAAGATAAAGACCAATCTAGAGTAAGAATAATTAACTAGGGGAAAGCCAACTTCAATGGGCTAAGAATGGTTCTGGGCCGAATAAATTGGAATCAAAGGTTGTCAGGAAAAACAATAGCTGAACAATGGGCTACCTTCAAAGAAGAGAGAGTGCAGGCACAATCAAGGTATATTCCCTCAAAGGGGAAAGGTAGGACAAATATATCCAGAGCCCCCTGGATGGCAAAAGAGATAGAGATTAAGATGTAGAAGAAAAAGTGGGCTTATGACAGATGTCAGGTAGATAATACAATAGAGACCCAGGCTGAAGAGAGAAGGTTCAGAAGGGAAATGAAAAAGTAAATACAAGAATCAAAGAGAGAGTATGCAAAGAGACTAACAGGTAACATAAAAGGGAGTCACAAAATCTTCTATAGGCATATATATAGGCACAGTGGCGCAGTGGGTGGCGCAGTGATTAGCACCGCAGCCTCACAGCTCCAGGGACCCGGGTTCGATTCTGGGTACTGCCTGTGCGGAGTTTGCAAGTTCTCCCTGTGACCGCGTGAGTTTTCGCCGGGTGCTCCGGTTTCCTCCCACAGCCAAAGACTTGCAGGTGATAGGTAAATTGGCCGTTGTAAATTGCCCTTAGTGTTGGTAGGTGGTAGGGAATATGGGATTACTGTAGGGTTAGTATAAATGGGTGGTTGTTGGTCGGCACAGACTCAGTGGGCCGAAGGGCCTGTTTCAGTGCTGTATCTCTAAATAAAATAGTAAAAGGGTGGTAAAAGATGGAGTAGGGCTGATTAGGGACCAAAATGGGGATTTACGCATGGAGTCAGAAACAATAACTGGTATTAAATGAATATTTTGCTTCTGTCTTTACAAGAAAGAAGATGCTATGCAGGTCACAGTGAAAGAGGTAGTAATTAATACACTGAAAGGATATAAAATTGATAAGGAGGAGGTATTAGATAGGCCGTCTGTACTTAAAGTTGATAAAGCACCAGGACTGGATGAGATGCCTCCAAGGAAACTGAGGGAAGTGGGAGTGGAAATTGCAGAGGCACTGGCCATAGTTTTCCTTTCTTAGACTCAGGGATGGTGCCAGAGGACTGGAGAAATGCAAATATTACACCCTTGTTCAAAAAAAGATGTAAAGATAAGCCTAGCAACTACAGTTTAACTTCGGTGGTGAGGAAACCTCTAGAAACAATAATTCAGGTCACTTGGACAAATGCAGATTAACTAAAGAAAGTCAGCATGGGTTTGTTAAGGGAAAATCATGTTTAACTAACTTGCTAGAGTTTTTTGAAGGGGTAATTGAGAGGGTTGATGAGCGCAATGCAGTTGATGTGGTGTACATGGACTTTCAAAAGGCATTTGGTACAATGCCACACAAGAGACTTTTAGGCAAAGTTGTAGCTCATGGAATAAAAGGGACAGTAGCAACATGGATACAAAATTGGCTGAGTGAAAGGAAACAGAGAGTAGTGGTTAACAGAGGCTTTCCAGGCTGGTGGAAGGCTTGTAGTGGAGTTCCCCAGAAGTCAGTGTTGGGACCCTTGCTCTTCATGATATATATATTAATGACCTAGACCTTGGTATACAGGGCACAATTTCAAAATTTGTGGATGACACGAAACTTGGAAGCATTGTGAACTGTGAAGAGGATAGTGTAGAACTTCAAAAGGACATCGATAAGATGGTGAAATGGGTAGATAGAAGTTCAATGTGGAGAAGTGTGAAGTGATTCATTTTGGTAGGAAGAACATGGAGAGACAATATAAAATAAGGGGTACAAGTATAAAGGGGGTGCAGGAGCAGAGGAACCTGGGTGTATATGTGCATATTATCATTGAAGGTGGCAGGAAAGGTTGTGAGACCAGTCAATAAAGCATACAGTATCCTAGGCTTTATTCATAGGGGAATAGAGTACAAGAACAAGGAAATTAAGTTGAACTTGTAAAATACACTAGTTCAGCCTCAGCTGGAGTATTGCGTCCAGTTCTGTGTGCCGCATTTAAGGAAAGATGTGAAGGCATTGGAGAGAGTGCAGAAACGATTCACAAGAATGGTTTCAGGGATGAGGAACTTCAGTTATGAAGATAGATTGAAGAAGTTGGGGCTGTTTTCCTGGAAGAAGAGAGGAGATTTATAGAAGGATTGGAAATCGCGAGGTGTCTGGCTAGAGTAGATAGGGAGAAACTGTTTCCACTCGTGAAAGGATCAAGAATGAGAAGGCACAGATTTAAGGTAATTGGCAAAAGAAGCAATGGAGACATAAGGAAAAACTTTTTCACACAGCATGTGGTTAAGATCTGGAATACACTGCCAGAGAGTACAATGGAGGCAGATTCAATCGAGGCATTCAAAAGGGAACTGGATAGTTACCTGAAAAGGAAGAATGTTCAGGGTTATGAGGAGAACGTGGGGGAATGGCACTAAATGAATTGCTCACAGGAGAGCTGGTGCAGATATGATGGGCCAAATAGCCTCTTACTGTGCTGTAACAATTCTGTAATTCTGTAAAGACATATATTCCTACTTTTCAGATACAAACTTTATTCAATGTGGAATGTTAGATATTGACTTTTCCTTTAAAAAGTGGACAATGTGCTGCAAAATGGCCACTGAAGATCAGATGACCTGGCCTATATATTCAAACTGTCTCACTGTCTCAAAAGAACAAACTAAGAGGTGTCAATTATAGCCACCCTGAAGCTATCAAAAGACTTTCCTAAATTAAACATAAGAACATAATAACTAGGAGCAAGAGTAGGCCGTCCGGCCCCTCGAGCCTGCTCCGCCATTCAATAAGATCATGGCTGATCTTTTCGTGGACTCAGATCCACTTACCCGCTCTCTCACAGTATCCCTTAATTCCTTTATTGTTCAAAATGAATTGAATGGGTTCTTTTGAAACAAAGAAAGTGTGAAGTAGCCACATCATAATGGGATATACCCATTCAGATATCAATGGATGGCCATGGATCCACATCCTGGTCTATTATGTGGTCACACCAGGGGAGAGGGAAATGTCTCAACTAAAAAAGACACTAATTTGATGGATTTTAACCTTAAAAGACAACTCTCTGGAGAGAGAGGGAGAGAGCACAACAACCTCACAGAAGGAGTCCAGCCAAAGATCCAGCTTAAACAAGAAGAAGCCCTGCTGCTGATTCTACACTTCAACCTGGTGCAGCAGAGAACTGAAAGTGACCGCCACCTCCAGTCTGAAATCTTAACCACCAGAAATTTACAATACCTCAACAAGTTCAAGACTACAAACACCCAGGCCTGCACCTTTAAAAGAAACTGTTCTATTTAGAAGATGCAACAGATTTACCATCAACCACGAACATCCACCACACATTGAACTCTTACCTTTTAGCTTCTATCTGTCTTCTCTTGAGAGTGCAGGTGAGAGTGAATGCATGTGTGAGTGGTGTTGGAATCATTTTGGGGAATGAATATTGTTCAATAAATAATCTTCTGTTTTAAACCTGCAAGAAAATTTGCCACTATCTGTTTATTTGGCGAGTAAACACTCAGGGGCTAACTCATCATTTAAACAAAGCATGAATGTGGTCAGTTGGGAGTTTAACAATGGGAACCACCCACACCCCTTACCACCTGTCTGAAACTTTTTTTTTATTCATGCATGGGATGTGGGTGTCGCTGACCATTCCAGCATTTTATTGACCATCCCTAATTGCCCTTGAGAAGGTTGTGGTGAGCTGCCTTCTTGAACCGCTGCAGTCCATGTGGGGTAGGTACACCCACAGTGCAATTAGGAAGGGAGTTCCAGGATTTTGACCCAGCGACAGTGAAGGAACGGCGGTGTAGTTCCAAGTCAGGATGGTGTGTGACTTGGAGGGGAACTTGCAGGTGGTGGTGTTCCCATGCATTTGCTGCCCTTGTCCTTCTAGTTGGTAGAGGTTGCAGGTTTGGAAGGTGCTGTCTAAGGAGACTTGTTGCATTGCTGCAGTGCATCTTGTAGATGGTACACACTGTTGCCACTGTGCGTCGGTGGTGGAGGGAGTGAATGTTTGTAGATGGGGTGCCAATCAAGCGGGCTGCTTTGTCCTTGATGGTGTCGAGCTTCTTGAGTGTTGTTGGAGCTGCACCCATCCAGGCAAGTGGAGAGTATTCCATCACACTCCTGACTTGTGCCTTGTAGATGGTGGACAGGCTTTGGGGAGTCAGGAGATGAGTTACTCGCTGCAGGATTCCTAGCCTCTGGCCTGCTCTTGTAGCCACGGTATTTATATGGCTACTCCAGTTCAGTTTCTGGTCAATGGTAGGCCCTAGGATGTTGATAGTGGGGGATTCAGCAATCGTAATGCCGTTGAATGTCAAGGGGAGATGGTTAGATTCTCTCTTGTTGGAGATAGTCCTTGCCTGGCACTTGTGTGACGCGAATGTAACTTGCCACTTACCAGCCCAAACCTGGATATATCCAAGTCTTGCTGCATTTCTACACGGACTGCTTCAGTATCTGAGGAGTCACGAACGGTGCTGAACATTGTGCAATCATCAGCGAACATCCCCACTTCTGACCTTATGATTGAAGGAAGGTCATTGATGAAGCAGCTGAAGATGGTTGGGCCTCGGACACTACCCTGCAGTGATGTCCTAGGGATATTGCAAAATTGGAAAAGTAAAAATGCTTCTAATGTTAACAAATGAATAAGTCACAAAGCTGGAAAGGATTGTACTGATGCGCAAAGAGAATTACATAAGAACAGTAATAGATCTTGTGGAAGGCAATTCAGAGCTGGCTTAAAGAATAACTGCACTGGTAGTAGAAGAGAACCTGATTCCAGCATGCATATAATAGAATTCGAGAGACCCTTATAACATTGAACAACGTGAGCCGGAATGCAGCAAAAGCACTTGATAGGTATTAAGCATCACAGTTTCATTTTGTCACAAAGAAGATTGTGTAAAATGCAGTTTTATAAACTGTAAAAGCACAATGTAACAAATATCCGATAAAGAATTATGTGGGAGAAAAGGACTAATTATCAAAGAGTCTGCCAAAGTCTTGAATCTTTGCCTCTCAATTACAAACAATGCCTGCCTGAAAGATAAGTAACAAAAACAACACGTCTCTATGTCCTACATCTCGATTACACAGAGCTGCCACCAACTGAAATCAGAAGGGCAATGAAGGTAAAGTGATATTAATGTTAATCTAGCGACCTAGAAGAATTGGTTACTGCATAAAATCTTGGATGCAAAAATGCCAAATCTGGAAAGTTTTCCAAATTTAACACAGATGTACTGTAAATGAAGTTGGAATTATTCAGTATTAGTGCATTTGGAGTAAGATAAAAATCATGTGTGTAGGAGCTTTTAAAGTGGCAAAGGTTTAGGGAGAAAGGTCCGTTTCCAGGCATAGGGAACAGGATACGCATTTACCCGGGCCTGGTTCCATTGAAGCAGGCAACATGAAAACGTTGAACTGCCTGCTCATCAAAATGATTTCAGTGTGAAGCCCACTGCGGACGGGCCACATGTTCAACAGGGGACCCAGCAGCTAACACAACACACAGCTAGCCTGGACCTCTTAAAGGCGAGTTGCACTCATGCTACAGGAACTGCATGGCTGGTTGGAAGGAAAAGCACAGCAAATGGAGCAACAGGCCAGAAAGAGGACTCCCAGGTTTTCTGATGTAGAATGGGAGGCATTAGTAATGGAGATGCAAAGGAGGAGAGGCGCCATTACAGATGTGTTATATAAAGGTGTTATGAAATTTTTTTCTTGGTGACTTTTATTTCAGGATTTTGGCCCAGTGGAAGGTGTAATGGTACAGAGTCATCGTCGTAGAGTCATTTACAGCACAAAAGGAGATCATTCGGCCCATCAAGTCCATGCTGGATCTCCACGGAGCAATCCAGTCAGTCCCACTCTCCTGCTTAATCCCCATAGCCCTGAAAGTTTATTTCCTTTAAGTGGCCATCCAATTTCCTTTTGAAATCATTGATTGTCTCTGCTTCCACCACCCTCAAAGGCAGTCATTTCCACCCACTGCATAAAAAAGTAAATCTCCTCTCAATCTCCTTTGCTCTAAGGAGAACAATCCCAGCTTTTCCAACCTAACCATGTAACTAAAATCCCCCATCCCTGGAACTATTCTGGTAAATCTCCTCTGCACCCTCTCAAGGACCCTCATATCTTTTTTAAAGTGTGGTGATCAGAACTGGATGCAATACTCCAGTTGGGGCCTAACCAGAGCTTTATAAAGGTTCAGCATAATTTCTCTGCTTTTGTACTCAATATGTCTATTTATGAAGTCCAAGATCCCATATGCTTTATTAACCACTCTCTCAATGTGTCCAGCCACCTTCAAAAATCAATGCACATGCACCTCCATGTCCTTCTGTTGCTGCACACTCTTTAAAACTGTGCCATTAAGTATTTATTGCCTCTCCCTATTTCTTCTGCCAAAATGCATCACCTCATACTTGTCAGTATTAAATTCCATCTGCCACCTGTCTTCCCATTCCGCTAGTCTATCTATGCCCTGTTGTAGGTGGTTTATATCATCCTCACTGTTTGCCACACCTCCAAGTTTGGTGTCGTTGGCAAATTTTGAAATTCTACCCATTCCAAGATCCAAGTCATTTATATATAGCAAAAAAAAGCAATATCCTTGGGCTGAAATGATTGGCCTCCAACAACCACAACCATCTTCCTTTGTGCTAGGTATGACACCAACCAGTGGAGAGTTTCCCCCCTGATTCCCATTGACTTCAATTTGGATATGGTTCATTGATGCCATACTCGGTCAAATGCTGCCTTGATATCAAGGGCAATCACTCTCACCTCACCTCTTGAGTTCTGTTCTTTTGTTCATGTTTGATCCAAAGCTGTAATGAGGTCTGGAGCTGCATAACCCTGGCAGAACACAAACTCAGCATCTATGAACAGATTGTTGTTGTTTAAGTGTCATTTGATAGCACTGTTGATGACACCTACAATCACTTTACTGATGATCGAGAGTTGACTGATGGGGCAGTAATTGGCTAGGTTGGATTTGTCCTGATTTTTGTGGACAGGACACGCCTGGGCAATTTTCCACATTGTCTGGTAGATACCAGTGTTGTGGCTGTTTTGGCACAGCTTGGCTAGGGATGCGGCTAGTTCTGCAGCACAGTACTGCAGCTGGGATGTTGTCAGGACCCATAGCCTTTGCAGTATCAAGTGCCTTCTGCTATTTCTTGATGTCATGTAGAGTGAATCAAATTGGCTGAAGACTGGCATCTTTGATGCTGGGGACCTCAGGCAGAAGCCGAAATGGATCATCCACTCGGCATTTCTGGCTCAAGTTGGTCGCAAATACTTCAGTCTTGTCTTTTGCACTGACATGCTGAGCTCCCCCATCATGGAGGATAGGGATATTTGTGGAACCTCCTCCTCCAGTTTGTTGTTTAATTCTCCACCACCATTCACACTTGAAAGTGGCAGGACTGCAGAGCTTTTATCTGATCCGTTGGTGTGGGATTGCTTATCTATGTCTATCACATGCTGCTTCCACTGTTTGGCATGCATGTGTTGTAGCTTCACCAGGTTAACACCTCATTTTTAGGTATGCTTTGTGCTGCTCCTGGCATGCTCTCCACTCTTTATTGAACAAGGATTGATCCCTTGGCTTGATGGTAATGGTAGAGTGAGGGATATGCCAGGCCATGAGGTTACACATTGTGGGTGAATACATTTCTGCTGCTGCTAATGGTCCA
The DNA here is from genome assembly GCF_036365525.1 of Heterodontus francisci. NCBI lineage: Eukaryota > Metazoa > Chordata > Chondrichthyes > Heterodontiformes > Heterodontidae > Heterodontus > Heterodontus francisci. Next base: position 45,659,596 of record NC_090376.1, on the reverse strand, counting down.
CAGAGCCTCATGATACCCAGTTTTGAGCTGCCAGATCTGTTCTGAGTCTATCCCATTTAGCACAGTGGTAGTGCCACACAACATAATGGAGGATATCGTTAGTGTGAAGATGGGACTTTGTTTTCTCAAGGATTATGCAGTGGTCATTCCTACCAATACTGTCATGGACAGATGCATTTGCAACAGGTAGATTGGTGAGGGCAAGGTCTAGTAGGATTTTTCCTCATATTGCAAACCAACTGAACATTAATAGAGTTACTATTCCTTAACCTTGCGGGTACGGAATATCTCCCTGTTAACATGTGGGGTCCTAAGAGCCATCAGTGTGCAGTGGATTGCACCCTACACTATTGGGTATCCTGCCAGCCTGGCAAATCCACGTGCTCTCTCCTCCTGATCTCTCTAGTCAGTGGGAAGAGGATAAAGCCCCTTCTCCTTCTATAAAGGGTCTCTGCCACCTCCCTAATTCAGTGTTGGATGTCAAACTGTGAGATGTTATCAATATCATTTGCTCTAACCTGGAAGGATCTGCTGGCATACAAATTTAGGGACACCTTGAGAGCCGCTGGCAGTGCCATCCTCACCCTACTGGGAGGTTACAGGTCGAGTTGTAGGAGGTGACTCATGAAGCGCCTCACATACAGCTTCTGGATGAGATGAATGTAGGAGAAAAATTCCCTAAAGACCTTTTCTGGGTAGTAATGTTCCCACTAAGCTGTGCGGCCATGGTCAAGTTGGCCCCTTAAAGATACTGCACATGCAAGGCCTTGCAAAAAAAAAATAAAAGGCCTGCTGAATTACACAAATCGCCTGCGTACTAAAATAAAATTAAAAGTACGTTGGTGTGTTGGGGGGCCCTCCTCCTCCCTCTATGTACCGCTTCCCAGCTCATTGGCTGTGCTCCATTTCCAAATCAGGCTGCTGCCCAAGAGTGACTGCAACTATAGTCCCCATTACTGAAGCAGAACTTATCCAGACAGGCCAACCAACTCCTCTGAGCTCCTTGTCAGAATCCAGCTCCACTCCCTTGAAAATACAAAAAGTTTGCAAAACTCCTCCAATGACACAGAACACAGTACTTCCACTATCTCTCACCAGCAAAAGTAAGTCAAAAATGCCTCACCTGGAGGTTGAATGGTTGGCCTTTAAATAATGCAAGTGAGGGGTCTCTTGTGCAGCTAATTGCATGTTCAACTGAGAGTGATTAAGAGAGGGTGTTAACTGGGCTTTGCAGTCCAAAATGGAAGAGTGTGCACAAAATCAGCATTAGGGGCTGTTTGAGATCACGATCTGCCCACTCTAATGCTTCTGGCACACACATGACATGCCCACGCTAGTATTGCTGTCAGTTAGGGCAGCTGTGCGGGTCTCACCACCAGTCGCCAGAACATTCCGCCAACATTTTTTGAGTTTGGCTCTTCTGTAGCATCAGCACCAGCAGCGCTACGGAGGCAAAGTGTGTGACCTTTGTGTTTTTATGCATTGTTTACAGTACTTTTAGTATAGTGTTAGTAGACTATTTACATATTTAGAGCTGGAGTAAATAAAGACAAACTGTTTCCAATGCTCCAAAGTATCGATCACCAGAGAGAACAGATTTAAAGTTATTGGTAAAAGAACCAGAGACGATATGAGGAAACACTTTTTGCACAACGAGTGGTTAGGATTTGGAATGCACTGCCTGATAGTGTGGTGGATATAGATTCAATATTCGTCTTTAAAGGGTATTAGATAAATAATTGAAGAAGAAAAAAAAGTAGGGATATGGGGAAAGAGTGGGGGAGTGGAACTAACTGGATTGCTCTTCGAAAGAACTGGCACAGACTCAACGGGCCGTGTGGCTTTCTTCCATGTTAACTATTCTATGATTCTATGTTTATGACATTTTTATTAATATTTTAAGACACAATTCTTTGGGGCTTTTTTAGCTTGCAAATATTGTATTTCATGGTTCTGGTAGTGCAAAGTTAAAGAAGAGTATCAGGGAAATGAATGCACACCACACCATATTTGCAGACTTTGGCAAACCTACCTGTCAATGGTGAAGACCAGCAGGAAGCTGGTCTTGTTATGTGTAGTAAGGAAGACCAACAGATAAAATAGAGATGGCGCTGCCATGCATGTGCGAAACAAATGATTAATATTTTGGCCAGCATGGCTGGCATTTTCATCCATTATCCTACCACCTTGCTGCTCAATGTAAATGCATCGGTGCATTTCTCAAAGTACTGAGAATGGCTGCTATATGACCAATTGAAAAAGCCCTTGGAAGATATGAGTATGACAAGACTTTCCATTGAAGGTTGCAACTTGAATGTGTGCCCTACTAAAGTATTGGCAAGCAGCAGATACAACAGAAAAAGTTGTAAGGTTGGTGTGAGGACTTGGCATGGGCAAGCAGTAAATGGGGAAAAAGTTAACAGGCAACATTTAGTTTCAATAAAAGCAAAATACAGGGATGCTGGAAATCTGAAGTAAAAACAGAAAGTGCTGGAAACACTCAGCAGGTCTGGCAGCATCTGTGGAGAGAGAAGCAGAGTTAACGTTTCAGATCAGTGACCTGTCATCAGAACTGGCAAAGGCAATGCTTTGTTTTGCCACTCATGAGCTATATACCTAGTACATGCTATTTTGGGCAGCTTTCTTCTGCTAGTTTCCTTAAAGCATGTTATCTTCTCTCACATCTGCTTCTGGATCAGGCAGGTGCTGTACACATGGGTGAAGCTGGCTGGCACCTCCTGTTATTTATGCATGTTGTACTGCTGCCTCACAGGCAATGCACCCTGAAGTGCCAAATAAGGCAATTCTCCTTACACTGACCTATGCAGCAGCATATCCACATCCTCAGCCCAAATAAAGGGTCAGCTGCTCTGCTAATTTCCCATTGATTTTGTTTCAAACTTTAACCTTCCCTTGCTTTTGATCTGCCACTTCTTTGCCCAATAGAGCCTCTGGAAAGGGTAAGCAAATATTAGCAAACTATTTTCATTCTTTCGAACATTTTTCCACACTATCCAGTTCTTCTTTTTCTTCTTCTTCTTTGGCCTCCTTGTCTCGAGAGACAATGGGTAAGCGCCTGGAGGTGGTCAGTGGTTTGTGAAGCAGCGCCTGGAGTGGCTATAAAGGTCAATTCTAGAGAGGCAGACTCTTCCACAGGTGCTGCATATAAAATTGGTTGTCAGGGTTGTTACACAGTTGGCTCTCTCCTTGCGCTTCTGACTTTTTTCCTGCCAACTGCTAAGTCTCCTCGACTCGCCACGCTTTAGCCCCGCCTTTATGGTTGCCCGCCAGCTCTGGCGATCGCTGGCAACTGACTCCCACGACTTATGATCAATGTCACAGGACTTCATGTCACGTTTGCAGACGTCTTTAAAGCGGAGACATGGACGGCTGGTGGGTCTGGTACCAGTGACGAGCTCGCTGTACAATGTGTCCTTGGGGATCCTGCCATCTTCCATGCGTCTCACATGGCCAAGCCATCTCAGGCGCCATTGGCTTAGTAGGGTGTATATGCTGGGGATATTGGCCGCCTCGAGGACTTTAGTGTTGGAGATGCGGTCCTGCCACCTGATGCCAAGGATCCTCCGGAGGCAGCGAAGATGGAATGAATTGAGACGTCGCTCTTGGCTGACGTACGTTGTCCAGGCCTCGCTGCCGTAGAGCAAGGTACTGAGGACACAGGCTTGATACACTTGGATCTTTGTGTTCTGTGTCAGTGCGCCATTTTCCTACACTCTCTTGGCCAGTCTGGACATAGCAGTGGAAGCCTTTCCCATGCGCTTGTTGATTTCTGCATCGAGAGACAGGTTACTGGTGATAGTTGAGCCGAGGTAGGTGAACTCTTGAACCACTTCCAGAGTGTGGGTCACCGATATTTATGGATGGGGCATTTGTGACGTCCTGTCCCATGATGTTCATTTTCTTGAGGCTGATGGTTAGGCCAAATTCGGTGCAGGCAGCCGCAAACCTGTCGATGAGTCTCTGCAGACACTCTTCTGTGTGAAATGTTAATGCAGTATCGTCAGCAAAGAGGAGTTCCCTGATGAGGAATTTCCGTACTTTGGTCTTCGCTCTTAGACGGGCAAGGTTGAACAGCCTGCCACCTGATCTTGCGTGGAGGAAAATTCCTTCTTCTGAAGACTTGAATGCATGTGAGAGAAGCAGGGAGAAGAAGATCCCAAACAGTGTAGGTGCGAGAACACAGCCCTATTTCACGCCACTCAGGATAGGAAAGGGGTCTGATGAGGCACCGCTATGCTGAATTGTGCCTTTCATGTTGTCATGGAATGAGGTGATGTTACTTGGTAGCTTTGGTGGGCATTCAATCTTTTCTAGTAGTCTGAAGAGACCACGTCTGCTGATAAAGTCAAAGGCTTTGGTGAGATCTACGAAAGCAACGTAGAGGGGCATCTGTTGTTCACGGCATTTCTCCTGTAGCTGGCGAAGGGAGAACAGCATGTCAATGGTGGATCTCTCTGCTCGAAAGCCACACTGTGCCTCAGGATAGACACGCTCAGCCAGCTTCTGGAGCCTGTTTAAAGCAAATCGAGCGAAGACTTTCCCCACTATGCCGAGCAGGGAGATTCCACGGTAGTTGCTGCAGTCACCGCGGTCACCCTTGTTCTTATAGAGGGTGATGATATTGGCATCGAGCATGTCCTGTGGTACTGCTCCCTCGTCCCAGCACAGGCAAAGCAGTTTGTACAGTGCTGAAAGTATAGCAGGCTTGGCACTCTTGATGATATCAGGGGTGATGCCATCCTTCCCAGGGGCTTTTCCATTGGCTAGAGAATCAATGGCATCACTGAGTTCCGATTTTGTTGGCTGTACGTCCAGCTCATCCATGACTAGCAGAGACTGGGCTGCATTGAGGGTGGTCTTAGTGACAACATTTTCCCTGGAGTACAGTTCTAGGTAGCGTTCCACCCAGCGGTCCATTTGCTTGCGTTGGTCAGTGATTGTGTCCCCTGATTTAGATTTGAGGGGGGCAATCTTCATGACGGTTGGCCCAAAAGCCCTCTTAATGCCATCATACATTCCTCTGATATTTCCGGTGTCAGAGGCCAGCTGAATATGACTGCATAGGTGTTGCCAGTAGTCATTTGCACAGCGCCTGGCTGTTCTTTGTGTAGTGCTTCTGGCTGCTTTAAGTGCTTGGATGTTAACTCGCTGGGGGCTTTCTTGTAGTTCAACAGTGCAATGCGCTTAGTGGCTATGACAGGTTCCAGCTCTTCAATGTGAGATTGAAACCAGTCTGCATTCCGCTTCACACGTTTGCCATAGTTGGTCATTGCTGAGTCATAGATGGCGTCTCTGATGTGGGCCCACTTGGTCTCTGCATCCCCTGTGGGAGTGTTTTGAAGGGCTTTTTCGAGTGAATTTAGAAACTTATGTAACAGCTGTGGATGAGAAATTCTGCTAGTGTTGATGCGCGGGTGGCCCTTCTGCTTGGAGTGATGCAGCTTCTTTGGTTTGAGTCTAACCTAACCAGTTACTTACCTTTAAATGGTCACATCCTTTTAAATTTTCCCAGTAGCCCTCTCACTGGGGGATTAGATGTAAGTCGTTGCATAGGAGAGTGTGAGCTGGGATATATTGTTAGAGAAAGTGGAATTGAGACAGAAGATCAGTCATGATTGTATTGAGTAGCAAGGTAGTCTCAAGGGGCCATATAGTCTACTCCTGCTCCTATTTCTTATGCTCTTATATTCTTATGTGGGAGGGAGAAGGAATAATACTGTGAATGGATCCCTGTGGAGAGATACCTAAAAATGAGCATAAGGATCTGAAATCAATGTGCTAAATGATAGGGAGCTAGTAGGACTAGGCAAAGACAAGGGTGATGGGAGTGGGGGACTTGTGAAACAGTGGCCTTGGTTATAGAGTTTTGGATTAAATAAGGTTTGTGAAGGATAGAGGGGAGATTCTGATAGAAGGGCATTCAAGAAATCAATTGTAGTGAAATATAGATCTTTTTAACAGAATTAATTTTTATGTGGCCTAAGTATTGATAATACAAACTATCAACTGTTGTGGATGAGCTTGTGTTTTAAATAGGTAACTTTCTGTCAGGATAAGTGGGTATATATTATGTCTTTTATGCAGCATTCTCCCAAAATGGGGATAGGGATGCCATTCATTCAACACGTGAAAGCAATGTCCATGCAACTTGAATACTTAGACTAAAAATACCACTGTTTTGAAAGGCTTTTTGATACTTTGCCATATTTTGAAGTTTATAAAATAGATGGAATACTGAATTTTTAAAAAGAAAATGATCACTGAGCCAAAAGTACCAATAATTCCCCCCCCTTCTTCATCAGCTGTATAGAAATACAAGCTGTTCATTTCTTGACATCCTCCAGGACCTCCTTAGATAGGGAAGTAAATGTCTTGCTCTTTCAAATTCCATTTTTAGAATCTTGTTTTTGTAATGTGAACTTACATAATAACTGAGCAGAATCAGGAATTAGTTGTAAAGACAGTGGGAGTAATATTAAGCATGGCCAATATTGTAAAATGGGGGAATATCGGATTAGCCTCGCAATATGTGTGCAGCCCGATCTCCCCTTGCATTGACTTCAATGGAAAGGAAAACTGGGTGGAGTGTATAGTGGGAAGCTAATTTGATATTTCCCACTGTACACCATCACCCCTGCCAGTGTGACCCACTTTGTGTTGTATGCATCAGTCATGTGGCAAAATAAATTTGAGGAAAAAAAAATTAGCAAATGCAATTGAAGTCCAGCCAATGGCAGGCTGATGTTCTTTCGAAAAGACACTTTGAGACACCTGAGGTGTTGATTTTGAAGTAAAAGGATAAAAATGACAAATGCTGTTGCTGTGATATGCTGTGACCAACAGCATATTAAGCAGCCTGTGAGGTAAAAACTATGCAGCAAATGCTCACTCATCTGATATAAAAGCAAAATACTGCGGATGCTGGAAATCTGAAACAAAAACAAGAAATGCTGGTTTCACTCAGCAGGTCTGGCAGCATCTGTGGAAAGAGAAGCAGAGTTAACGTTTCGGGTCAGTGACCCTTCTTCGGAACTGACAAATATTAGAAAAGTCACAGATTATAAACAAGTGAGGTGGGGGTTGGGCAAGAGATAACAAAGGAGAAGGTGCAGATTGGACCAGGCCACATAGCTGACCAAAAGGTCACGGAGCAAAGGCAAACAATATGTTAATGGTGTGTTGAAAGACAAAGCATTAGTACAGATTAGGTGTGAATATACTGAATATTGAACATCAGCAAGTGCAAACCTGAAGAAAAACAACCTGAAAAAAACAGTGGGTAAGCAAACTGAACAAACTAAGATGAAATGAAATAAATGCAAAAAAAGATTGTAAAAAATGTAAAAAGGAATGCAAAAAAAAAAAAAGGAAGAAAAAATAACTAAAAATGAAAGTAAAGTGGGGGGCTGTCATGCTCTGAAATTATTGAACTCAATGTTCAGTCCGGCAGGCTGTAGTGTGCCTAATCGGTAGATGAGATGCTGTTCCTCGAGCTTGCGTTGATGTTCACTGGAACACTGCAGCAATCCCAGGACAGAGATGTGAGCATGAGAGCAGGGGGGAGTGTTGAAATGGCAAGCAACCGGAAGCTCAGGGTCCTGCTTGCGGACTGAGCGGAGATGTTCCGCAAAGCGGTCACCCAGTCTGCGCTTGGTCTCCCCAATGTAGAGGAGACCACACTGTGAGCAGCGAATACAGTATACTACATTGAAAGAAGTACAAGTAAATCGCTGCTTCACCTGAAAGGAGTGTTTGGGGCCTGGGATAGTGAGGAGAGAGGAGGTAAATGGGCAGGTATTACACCTCCTGCGATTGCAAGGGAAGGTGCCCTGGGACAGGGACGAGGTGGTGGGGGTAATAGAGGAGTGGACCAGGGTGTCGCGGAGGGAACAATCCCTTCGGAATGCTGACAGGGGAAGGGAGGGGAAGATGCGACTGGTAGTGGCATCACGCTGGAGGTGGCGAAAATGGCGGAGGATGATCCTTTGGATATGGAGGCTGGTGGGATGAAAAGTGAGGACAAGGGGAACCCTGTCACGGTTCTGGGAGGGAGGGGAAGGGGTGAGGGTAGAGGTGCGGGGAATGGGTCGGACACGGTTGAGGGCCCTGTCAACCACAGTGGGGGGAAATCCTCGGTTGAGGAAAAAGGAGGTCATATCAGAAGCACCGTCATGGAAGGTAGCATCATCAGAGCAGATGCGTCGGAGACGGAGAAACTGGGAGAATGGAATGGAGTCCTTACAGGAGGTAGGGTGTGAAGAAGTGTAGTCGAGGTAGCTGTGGGAGTCAGTGGGCTTATAATGGATATTGGTAGACAACCTATCCCCAGAGATGGAGACAGAGAAGTCGAGGAAGGGAAGGGAAGTGTCAGAGATGGACCATGTAAAGGTGAGAGAAGGGTGGAAATTGGAAGCAAAGTTGATAAAGTTTTCTAGTTCGGGGCGGGAGCAGGAAACGGCACCGATACAGTCATCAATGTACCGGAAAAAGAGTTGGGGGAGGGGGCCTGAGTAGGACTGGAACAAAGAATGCTCGACATATCCCACAAAAAGACAGGCATAACTAGGACCCATGCGGGTACCCATAGCGACACCTTTTACTTGAAGGAAATGCATGGAGTTGAAGGAGAAGTTGTTCAATGTGAGAACAAGTTCAGCCAGGCGGAGGAGGGTGTTGGTGGATGGGGACTGGTTGGGCCTCTGTTCCAGGAAGAAGCGGAGAGCCCTCAAACCATCCTGGTGGGGGATGGAGGTGTAGAGCGATTGGACGTCCATAGTGAAGAGGAGGCGGTTGGGACCAGGAAACTGGAAATTGTCAAAATGACGTAGGGCGTCAGAAGAGTCACGGATGTAGGTGGGAAGAGACTGGACCAGCGGAGAAAAGATAGAGTCTAGATAGGAAGAAATAAGTTCAGTTGGGCAGGAGCAGGCTGACACAATGGGTCTGCCGGGACAGTCCCGTTTGTGAATTTTGGGAAGGAGGTAGAAGTGGGCTGTCCGCGGTTGCGGGACTATGAGGTTGGAAGCTGTAGAGGAAAGATCTCCAGAGGAGATGAGGTCAGTGACAGTCCTTTGGACGGTGGCTTGATGTTCGGTGGTGGGGTCATGGTCCAGAGGGAGGTAGGAAGAGGTGTCTGTGAGTTGGCGTTGAGCTTCTGCAAGGTAGAGGTCGGTACGCCATACAACAACAGCACCACCCTTGTCTGCAGGTTTGATGACCATGTCGGGGTTAGACCTGAGAGAACGGAGTGCCTCAAGTTCAGAGGGGGACAGGTTAGAGTGAGTGAGGGGGGCAGAGAAATTGAGACGACCAATGTCTCGCCGACAGTTTTCAATGAAGAGATCAAGAGCGGGTAAGAGGCCAGGGTGAGGGGTCCAGGTAGAGGGAGAATGCTGGAGGCGGGTGAATGGGTCTGCTGGTCGGGGGGAGGACTCCTGGTCGAAGAAGTGAGCCCGGAGGCAGAGGCGACGGAAGAAGAGCTCAACGTCATGCCGAGCGCGAAATTCATTGAGGTGGGGGCGTAAGGGGATAAAACTGAGACCTTTGCTGAGTACAGAACGCTCAGCATCAGAGAGGGGGAGGTCAGAGGGTATAGTGAATACACGGCAAGGGGTCAGATCAGAAGGGGTGGGGTCAGAGGGAAGTGAAGCGGAAGGAGGATCTGGAGGGGCATTAGTCCCCATCAGCTGCTGGAGCTTGCGTTCCTTAACACCTGAAAGGAAGAAAAAAAGTTTTTTGTTAATGCGTCGGATGACACGTAAGATGAGATGAAACTGCGGAGTAGAACAGATTTGAGATAAGGTGAGACGGTGCTGCTGGAGAGAGAGGTCCAGTGTGTGCATATGGCGGCGCATAGCACTGAGTGTGGATCTCAGGATGCGGCGAGAGTAGCAGTCGGAGGAACGTTGTATTTCTCGGAGATACCTGTGATCCTGGGTGGTTTCAAAGCGTGATGGGTGAAACTGCAGTTGGAATCCACGTGGAATCAGTCGGAGCCGGAGACAGTCACTGAGGAAGGAGATGTGGCTGTGAAAACGAGTTTTGGTAGATACCTTATCAAACACCAGGAGGGAAATAGAAAGCAATGAAGGTGAACAAGGTAAAAGAGACAAACGAAAATCCCGTCGGAGAGAAGAGCAGAATTTCTTCAAGGTAGGCATTCCTGGAAGAGAAGTGGCAGTGAATTAAACACTAAAATAAAAGCAAAATACTGCGGATGCTGGAAATCTGAAACAAAAACAAGAAATGCTGGATTCACTCAGCAGGTCTGGCAGCATCTGTGGAAAGAGAAGCAGAGTTAACGTTTCGGGTCAGTGACCCTTCTTCGGAACTGACAAATATTAGAAAAGTCACAGATTATAAACACTCATCTGATGCTGTTGTGCATCTAATTAAACAGCTGAGCTGATGGTGCTAAAAGTTGTGCAACGTCTGAGTACTGTTTTACTTCTAAATGCAAAATGTGCCTTTTTAAGGATGGCTCTTCATTGATTGATAGAGTATAGGTATTGGTGATCTACTGGGTATGATATTTATACAATGACCAGACTTGACTAATTGAATCAGATCCAGTGAGACCCTGTTTTCTTTTGTTCCTACAATGTTTTTTGTTGCTTATATTTAGTTGCCATTATGATTAGAGCAAAGGCAAAATGAATGAATGTTTAGAACGTTTGGGTACAATACTACCCGTTCTCTAAGGATGAGACCTGTGATGTATTTACTTAGTGCTGTTGAGCACAGTGAAAATGCATTGTAGGGACAAAGGGCAGAATTTTCGTTCTGGGGTCAGGAACTCAATTCCTGGAACCCGAGTCCTGGAACATTTCCAGGTCCCAACCCTGTGCCACACAGAAACTGCAAAATTAATAATTGGCCTGGGTGCGAGTCTGCTGCCCAGTTAGAGGTGTCAGAAGTGCCCTGGAGGCTGGAACAGGTAACTGAGGGCAATTTTAAAAGGCAAACAGCATTGTTTCTCTGATGCCTCCCTGCAGGTGCTCATTAATGCAGTACCAGGGAGGAGAGAGCTGTTCTTCCTGGTATAGGAAGGAGAAATCTGCCCAGCGAGACCAAGTGGATGGAGGTGGCCATGGAAGTCAGCAGTCGGTGACCCACGTGAAGAACTGGGTCCAGTGCAGAAAAAGGTTCAATGACCTCTTGTGGTTTGGTGAGGTGAGTGGCCAGTGGCACCTGGTTCATTGGAAACCAACTCTCTCAGCACCAGAATGTGAGCGATCTGACCTCACACAATGTCCATGCTTCTCCTGCACTTTGTCATGGTAAGTGAACAGTTGCAACACTGAGACACAACCACACTCATATATGGGGCGACATTCAGATGGGGACATCACTGAGGGGAACATCAGCCCACGTGTATGTCATGCTGGAGGACATGAGGAAGGGAAGCCTACTCATGACTCATTCTCCTCTCATCCTACAGGATCTGGTCAGCATGGGTGGTGCAGTGGCCCAGCTTCACACACTGACAGCACAATATAACTTTTTTATTTCACCACTCTGACAGGTGTGTTGTTAATGCCTCATCTCAAAAGTGGGATGTTATATTGTGGGGCGAGTGGTGGGGACGTGGGGCCCTGAGAATGTTCTGTGCCCATTTCTTGTGATGTTGGACAATGGTGGGTGGATGAACCCTCCATCTGCATGTTCATGACTGCCAATGGGACCTCACAATTGAAGGTCATATCGGTGTAATAGTTCTGTATGCTGAAAGGTGAGTTATGAGGTTATCAGCTGCAATTGCGTGTGGGAGATCAGGTGAAGCACTGCTGAATCAGTGTGGCCCTTGCTGCCATGCCAGCCTGCAGTTCACCCTGAGGTCTGGGACAGCATGGCCAGGCGTCCTCCACTGCCTGGGTGCCGGCCACCTCTGGAGTGATCCCTTCCTCCTCTTCCTCCTCTTCTTCTTCTTCTTCCCAGTCCTCCTCTGGAGATGAGTGACATTCCAGCTTCTCCTCTTCATCCATCTCCAGTGTCATGTTGTGCAGGGCGCAACAGACGACCACAATATGGGATGCAATGGCTGGCTTGTACTGGAGGGCACCACCTGACCAGTGAAGCGCATCCTTAAGATGTCAATGGTCTGTTCAATGCAGATGCATGTTAGGAGATGGCTCTGGTTGTGGTGTCTCTCTCCATCCATGTCTGTGTTTCAAACAGGTGTGAGGAGCCACCTCCTTAGGGGATAAACTTATTCCCCAGCAGCCACCATGAAGTTTGGATGTGGTCCTTAAGAGGTGCGGCACCTTGGTCCTCTTGCAGGATAATGGAGTCATGATAGCTGCCCGGGAACTGGGCACAGACTTGCAAGTTTCACTTCCTGTGGTCACAGACCAGCTGGACATTCAGTGAGTGGCAGCCCTTTCTGTTCAGGAATCTGACTGGCTGGTCTGTCAGATGGCTTCATGGGTGCAATCGATGACCCCCTGGATCTGAGGGAATCCATCGATGGCAGCAAAGCCCAAAGCCCTCTGTGCCTGCGTAGGCCCATCTGTGTCAAAATGGATATATTCCCCTGCTCTTTTTTTTTTATTCATTCATGGGATGTGGGCATCGCTGGCTAGGCCAGCATTTATTAACCATCCCTAATTACCTTTGAAAAGGTGGTGGTGAGCTGCCTTCTTGATACACTGCAGACCATTTGAGGTAGGTACATCAACAGTGCTGTTAGGAAGGGAGTTCCAGGATTTTGACACAGCGACAGTGAAAGAACGGTGATATAGTTCCAAGTCAGGATGGTGTGTGACATGGAGGGGAACTTGCAGGTGGTGGTGTTCCCATGAATTGGCTGCCCTTGTCCTTCTAGGTGGTAGAGGTCACGGGTTTGGAAGGTGCTGTCTAAGGAGACTTGGTGTGTTGCTGCAGTGCATCTTGTAGATGGTACACACTGCTGCCACTGTGCATCAGTGGTGGAGGGAGTGAATGTTTGTGGATGGAGTGCCAATCAAGCAGTCTGCTTTGTCCTGGATGGTGTCGAGTTTCTTGTGCTGTTGGAGCTGCACCCATCCAGGCAAGTGGAGAGTATTCCATCACACTCCTGACTTGTGCCTTGTAGATAGTTACTCGCCGCAGGATTCCTAGCCTCTGACCTGCTCTTGTAGCCACGGTATTTATATGGCTACTCCAGTTCAGTTTCTGGTCAATGGTAACCCCCAGGATGTTGATAATGGGGGATTCAGCGATGGTAATGCCTTTGAATGTCAAGGGGACATGGTTAGATTCTCTCTTGTTGGTGATGGTCATTGCCTAGCACTTGTGTGGCATGAATGTTACTTGCCACTTATCAGCCCAAGCTTGGATATTGTCCCTGTCTTGCTGCATTTCTACACGGACTGCTTCAGTATCTGAGGAGTCACGAATGGTGCTGAACATTGTGCAATCATCAGTGAACATCCCCACCTCTGATCTTATGACTGAAGGATGGTCATTGATGAAGCAGCTGAAGATGGTTGGGCCTAGGACACTACCTGAGGAAGTCCTGCAGTGATGTCCTGGGACTGAGTTGAGATGATTGACCTCCGACAACCACAACCATCTTCCTTTGTGCTAGGTATGACTCCAACCAGGAAAGAGTTTCCCCCCTGATTCCCATTGACTTCAGTTTTGCTAGGGCATTTTGATGCCATACTCAGTCAAATGCTGCCTTGATGTCAAGGGCAGTCACTCTCACCTCACCTCTTGAGTTCAGCTCTTTTGTCCATGTTTGATTCAAGGCTGTAATGAGGTCAGGAGCTGATTGGCCCTGGCGGAACCCAAACTGAGGGGCACTGAGCAGGTTATTGCTCAGCAAGTACTGCTTGATAGCACTGTCGATGACACTTCCCATTACTTTACTGATGATTGAGAATAGACTGATGGGGCAGTAATTGGCCGGGTTGGACTTCTCCTGCTTTTTGTGTACAGGACGTACCTGGGTAACTTTCCACATTCCCAGGTAGATGCCAGTGTTGTAGCTGTACTGGAACAGCTTGGCGAGGGGCGCAGGAACTTCTGGAGCACAGGTCTTCAGTACTTTTGCAGGAATATTGTCAGGGCCCATAGCCTTTGCAGCATTCAGTGCCTTCAGTTGTTTCTTGATATGACGCAGAGTGAATCGAATTGGCTGAAGTCTGGCATCTGTGATGCTGAGGACTTCAGGAGGAGGCCGAGATGGATCATCGACTCGGCACTTCTGGCTGAAGATGAATATGGCCCGTGACCTGCCTGATGATGTGATGAGCTGCCAATTGCGAGAAGCCACTCAGGTCCATAGCTGATCCTTGGCATGAACCGGCTGCATTGAAATTCAGGGTGACAGTGACTTTGACGGCTGCAGGTAAGGGACTGCCGCGGGGGCCACAAGGCCTCAGGTCATTGTGGGTCAGAGCTCAAAGGCCCGAGACCATCTGCCTGGATAGGCACAGCCTCCTATGGCATTGGCGCTCTGTCATTTGTAGGTAGCTGACCCTTGGGTGGTAGACCCAATGTCTTGGGTTAGCGCCTTCTTCCCTTTGCTGCCCTCCACTGTGCTCCTTTGTCCTCCTGCTGTCCAGGAGGTTGCATCAGCTGCAGCTCATCCTAGCTGCTTTGTCCAATGTCAGCTGAGCTTTGTGCATTCACCAGGCCTTCCCCTGCCAACTCCAGTGATGCCAGCAGACTCATGTCCTCTCCAGATTCCAATGATGCTCCACGAAAAAAAGCAAGTCTTATAGCTGCAGCATTGCCTGCTGTGTAGCACTTTTGCAGCAGCTGAGCTTTATTTTGTGCCTCTGCATTATTTTAATCAGCGCTTCCCATAGCCCTCATGGCCCCCACAGTGTTCACGACTTGTACATTCTGCCATGTTCCAGATATGGTGTTTTCCCTATTCCCTTCCTTTAAAAATTGAAAACTGCTGCTGGCAAGCCTGTTATTGAGCTCCTCAATGAGCTCAATAGGCCATTAATTGGAGGCATGTAGGGTTGCCATTCCCTGCCTCCCATTGTTTCTTAAAAAACAGCGTTGTGTTGCAGAGGTGGCGTGACCCAGTGCTGACCTTCAAGAATGCGATCTTTAAATTGTGCACACACCCACTCCCGTCCCCAACAGGGTTTAAAAATCTGGCCCAAAGGCTTTTGGGATTGTTAGTGCATTTATATCAGTAGTTCAGTATCTAAATGTTCTGATTCCATATTTGGAATATTGTCTAGTATAGTAGATTAAAATATAGTTTTTAATCAACAGTTTTTTTGTATTTCCTGCCTTAAAGAGTAAATAATTTAACAATCAATAAGGGTAAGAGCTGTTCTTTTCTATTTAGTAGTTTTGGGCACAATGCATTATTTCTTTTCTCTGTCCAATCTTATTCTTTTTTACTTAGAACATTTCCGGAAGTATCACTCCTGGCGCATAGCTTCACATGAGGGGAGCACATTTTGGGGGTTTGGCAAGGAGGTCAGTATGCCTTGAACAATTTTATGCCCATTAACTTTAACTAATAGAACATTTTGCGGGTTGCACTGACTACTGTGCCTGAATTCTCTGTATAAGTTCTCGATGCTGGAAGTTCTGAGCCAGAAATGCTGATTTGTAAAACTTACACCAATTACTTTTACTTATAAAGACTGCAATAATGTGAGTTGAATTATCGGTGGATGCACATGTGCATTCTGATTGGTTGTACAATGTTATGCTATCAAAAAGTCTTTCATCTAGTACTGCATTATAGAAAGAACATTTTAGCCAAACAGAACATACAGCATAGATTCACCAGGATGATGCCAGAGTTGCAAAACTATGATGAAAGCTCATTGACCTGAAATGTGTCTCTGTTTCTCTCTCCACAGATGCTGCCAGACCTGCTGAATATTTCCAGCATTTTCTGTTTGTATTGCAAAACTACAGTTATCAAGAGAGACGTGAGATACTGGGACTACTTGTACTGGAGCGCAGAAAGGATGAATAGGGAAGGACATAACATATATAAGAACATAAGAAATAGGAGCAGGAGCAGGCCATTCGGCCCCTCAGACCTGCCCCGCCATTCAATAAGATCATGGCTGATCTGCCGCAGACCTCAACTCCTCTTTCATGCCAGCTCCTCATAGCCCTCCACTCCCCAATATTTCAAAAGTCTATCTACTTCCTCCTTAAATACTTACAGTGATCTAGCCTCCACAACTCTCTAGGGTAGAGAATTCCAGACATTCACTACCCTCTGAGAGAAGAAATTCCTTTGCATCTCAGTTTTAAATGAGTGTCCCCTTTATTCTGTAACTATGTCCCCTAGTTTAAGATTCCCCCACTAGTGGAAACATCTTCTCAACATCTACCCGGTCAAGCCCCCTCAGAACCTTGTACATTTCAATAAGATCACCCCTCATTCTTCTAAACTCTAATGAATAAAGGCCTAACCTTTTTAGCTGTTCTTGATAAGTCAACCCCTTCATCCCAAGAATCAGCCTGGTGAATCTCTTTTGAGCTGCCTCCAATGCCAGTATATCCTTTCTTAAATACGGGGGCCAAAACTGCACACAGTACTCCAGGTGCAGCCTCACCAATACCTTATACAGTTGTAACAAGACTTCCCTATTTTTAAACTCCAACCCCCTAGCAATAAAGGCCAAAATTCCATTTGCCTTCTTAATTACTTGCTGCATCTGCATGCTAACTTTTTGTGTTTCATGCACAAGGACACCCATATCCCTCTTTGCTGCACTTTTTTTGGGTTTCTCTCCATTTAAATAATAGTCTGCCTTTTGATTCTTCAAAGTGCATGACCTCACACTTTCCTATATTAAACTCTGTCTGCCAAGTTTTTGCCCACTCACTCAACCTATCTAAATCCCTTTGCAGATTCCTTATGTCCTCATCACAACATGCCCTCCCACCTACTTTTGTATATCAGCAAATTTGGATATATTACACTCTGCCCCCTCTTCCAAATCATGAATTTAGATAGTAAATAATTGAGGCCCTAGGACTGATCCTTGTGACACTCCACTAGATACGTCTTTCCAACCTGAAAAAGACCCATTAATCCCGACTCTCTGTCTTCTGTGAGTTAGCCTATCCTCAATCCGTGCTAATACATTACCCCCAATACCGTGAGCTCCTATCTTGAGCAATAATCTTTTATTTGGCACCATATTGAATGCCTTCTGGAAATCTAAATACACTACATCTACCAGTTCCCTTTATCAACTCTGCTTGTTATATCCTCAAAGAAGTCTAGCAAATTTGTCAAACATGATTTCCCTTTCACAAAACCATGTTGACTCTGTTTGATTGCGTTAATGTCCTTTTCTAATTGTCCTGCTATTTCTTCCTTAATAATGGACTCTAGCATTTTCCCAACGACCGATGTTAGGCTGACTGGCCTATAGTTTCCTACTTTTTGTCTCTCTCCCTTCTTGAACAGGACCGTCACATTAGCGGTTTTCCGATCCGCTGTGACCCTCCCTGGAATCCAGTGAGGGCGAGTCATCAATTAAAAGTTGTAACTAAGAGAGGGAGGAAAGAAGTTAAAATAAGCTTCTTTAGACAGAAAGTTAGTGGAGCATGGAATACTTTGTCACAAAGAATAGTTGAGTCAGAGATCATTGCACCTTTTACGGGAAAATTGGATAAACATTTCAAGCAGAGGAACAATGGGGAGAGAGCAGAGAAATTAGATTTGTCTTAGATTGCTCTGGCAAAAAGCCAGCACGGACTTGTTGGACAGTTGTGTAAGCAGCTGCGACATTTAGTTGTTAGTCTATATCTTTAAGGCCACTGCTTAAGTACTTCCCATAGGAATTGAGGTAACTGTAGCTGCTTGTAAACTGCTAGAATAAATTAGACGTTAATAAATTCTTTGTAAATGTTGGGTTCTAGGTCAGAATCCAGAATGAACTGCATGAGTTTTTTTAAAGATTGTTTTGCAAAGTGGGAGGTCTGGTATATAATATCCAATGTGTGATATCTAGAGTATCTTTACAGACTTAAGGGAAGAATGGGAGAAGTGGGCACATAGCACTGAATGGATTTGGAAAAAGTTTACAGCTCAAATTTCTCAGAAACTAATCACAATTTTGATGGTAATAGTCACTTTGCATGAGAGAATTTTAGATATAATGCATAGATATAAAATACATACAAGAAAGAGATGTATTTATTTTATATGGTACTGTTCGCAGAGAAAAGTTTAAGATAAATTGGGTACCTGAATAAATTCTAATAAATAGCATTTCCCTCATTCACTGCAGGTACTAAGTACTTGTTTCGTCGTAAGCCACAGTTCCATAAATAAATGTTTGTGCATAAGAACTCTTTGAATATAATTAGTAACATTATTTTTCTTGATCCAATTACTACAGGTAAAGTTTAAAAGTTCAGGCTTTACTTTGATGTTATCATACAGAAAAAAAAGGTTTATATTACTTTTACATTCTTAATAAGGCTTTATGGCTTTTCGTACTGAATGGGGCAAGGAAAAGAACACAGTTTACAAATAGCAGTTCATGGCATGCTCTGTGAATGGTCAGTTGCAAAAAAGGAAGCCCTTGGTTTGTTACTTGCCCCAAAATGTTCTTAACTTCAAAAGGGAGCTAGCCTGCGTATTCAGGGAGTTACAGTATATACATTGCATGGATAGAGTGTGTTACCTTGCCAGTCCTGTTCAAGTCATTGATTTTGCTGTGACACAGTTGTAGAGTCTTGGAAGCAAGGAAAGTGGCAGCCAGTGCCTGTGCCCGCTCCGTCTGGAAATTCCTGACATCACTGCGTCCTGAATGATAATTGAACAGCATTATCCAGAAAAGTGATATCCTGCAGAACAGGTAATCCAGCACTAAACTCTGATTGCATAGTGCAACTAGTAGAATATTGTGACGGAGATCACACCTGCCAAATGGAAACATACTAATTTCGCCATATGGAACCCTACTTGAACCTTTTTTACTGGACATTGCACTTGTTTAAAACTTGTTTAAAAAACCAACAGAGCTAACCAGCTGAAAACATGGTTACACATTTGCATTCTGAGAGACAGTTGCATAGAGAGACAATGGGAGTGCTCCCTGATTCAATTAGCGAGATGGGTTTTGTGAATAGTGATGATCAAAAGACATCAAGAGCCATCGACTTTGTAAGAGACAAACCTCCACCATCACCCCCACCCCCCACTGAGTATCTGAAAAACTCTGAAGTTCAGCAACCCTCTGAGAAGTTGCAATTTAAAACAAAGAGATGGTCACATGACTTACCTGCTGGCCAGACTGGGGACTGTTTAAATTATGCCTCACAGAAAGGAAACAGACTATAAGTTGAGAACCAAAGAGGAAGGTCTCTCTCTCTGTCTCTCTCTCAAGCAAAGTCTCAGGAACCTACAGTAGAAGCTTAAGCCTCAAGACAGCACACCTCTTCAGTCTTCTGGTACCAGAGAAGCAAGTCATGAAATTGTGCACCGGTCCCCAGCGAGAACTCCAAGACGTCAATTGAGGACATTGTATCAAGGACATGACCATCCAGTAACTGAATTCTATTTATTGCCAACCCTACTTCAGCACTACGCCTCCCCCCCAATTCTTTCTTCCCCTCTGTATCTATTTGTGTGTGTGTTTCTCTCCTGTGCATGCTAGCGTGGTTGCGCTGCATATTTTAGCAATTTTTAACTGAGTTTTTGTGTTAAGGTTAATAAACTTACATCTTTCTTGTTTAAACCTGAGAAAGCCTGTCTGATTGGTTCGTTTACAATTACAATTAGAGTGCAGTGAGCAAAGACTCACTGAGGGGGTAAGCTAAAATCACTGTGTTTTAAAAGTTAAACCCTTTTACGACCAAACCAAGAAAGGGGCAAGAGGGGAGTCCGAGACCAACTTCCTCACCCGGTCGTAACAATATAATTATACTTTGTAAAATGAAATTGTTTCATAGTTGTGCTTTGGCGATATTGAAGAGCTGCTTCATCCATTAACTCATGCTGCAGTGAGGCACAGTCATTAGCACTGAATTGCTGCGAGATCAAATGGGATCGTCAGAAGGACACATGATTCCTTTTTAACCATTAAAAAAACATCTTATTTTCTCTTTTCATTTTCTGCTTACTTTTTTGTATTTCATTTGCAGTTTTTACTCCTATTGCTGTTGCTTTCTCCATGATTTAGATCGTCAAAATATAACAATCCTTTGAAAGTTAAATAGAGGACGGTACAACAGATATAAAATGTTAAAAATTTAAGTGTAAGTTTATTTTAAGATTATTTAAAGCCTATGCAGCTTTTGGTTAGAAAATAATTTTTAAAAGGAATTTATGAATACTATACAAGAACAAAGAACAGTACAGCACAGGAACAGGCCATTCGGCCCTCCAAGCCTGCGCTGATCTTGATGCCTGCCTAAACTAAAACCTTCTGCACTTCCGGGGTCCGTATCCCTCTATTCCCATCCTATTCATGTATTTGTCAAGATGCCTCTTAAACGTCTCTATGGTACCTGCTTCCACCACCTCCCCTGGCAACAAGTTCCAGGCACTCACCACCCTCTGTGTAAAGAACTTGCCTCGCACATCCCCTCTAAACTTTGCCCCTCTCACCTTAAACCTATGTCCCCTAGTAACTGACTCTTCCACCCTGGGAAAAAGCTTATGACTATCCACTCTGTCCATGCCGCTTATAACTTTGTAAACCTCTATCATGTCGCCCCTCCACCTCCATCGTTCCAGTGAAAACAATCCGAGTTTATCCAACCTCTCCTCATAGCTAATGCCCTCCAGACCAGGCAACATCCTGGTAAACCTCTTCTGTACCCTCTCCAAAGCCTCCACATCCTTCTGGTAGTGTGGCGACCAGAATTGCACGCGATATTCTAAGTGTGGCCTAACTAAAGTTCTGTACAGCTGCAGCACGACTTGCCTATTTTTATACTCTATGCCCCGATCGATGAAGGCAAGCATGCTGTATGCCTTCTTGACTACCTTATCCACCTGCGTTGCCACTTTCAGTGACCTGTGGACCTGTACGCCCAGATCTCTCTGCCTGTCAATACTCCGAAGGGTTCTGCCATTTACTGTATACTTCCCACCTGCATTAGACCTTCCAAAATGCATTACCTCACATTTGTCGGAATTAAACTCCATCTGCCATTTCTCCGCCCAAGTCTCCAACTGATCTATATCCTGCTGTATCCTCTGACAATCCTCATCACTGTCCGCAACTGCACCAACCTTTGTGTCGTCCGCAAACTTACTAATCAGACCAGCTACATTTTCCTCCAAATCATTTATATATACTACAAACAGCAAAGGTCCCAGCACTGATCCCTGCGGAACACCACTTGTCGCATCCCTCCATTCAGAAAAGCACATTTCCACTGCTACCCTCTGTCTTCTATGACCAAGCCAGTTCTGTATCCATCTTGCCAGCTCCCCTCTGATCCCATGTGACTTCACCTTTTGTACCAGTCTGCCATGAGGGATCTTGTCAAAGGCTTTACTGAAGTCCATATAGATAACATCCACTGCCCTTCCTTCATCAATCATCTTTGTCACTTCCTCAAAAAACTCAATCAAATTAGTGAGACACGACCTCCCCTTCACAAAACCATGCTGCCTCTCGCTAATAAGTCCATTTGTTTCCAAATGGGAGTAAATCCTGTCCCGAAGAATCCTCTCTAATAATTTCCCTACCACTGACATAAGGCTCACCGGCCTATAATTTCCTGGATTATCCTTGCTACCCTTCTTAAACAAAGGAACAACACTGGCTATTCTCCAGTCCTCTGGGACCTCACCTGTAGCCAATGAGGATGCAAAGATTTCTGTCAAGGCCCCAGCAATTTCTTCCCTTGCCTCCCTCAGTTTTCTGGGGTAGATCCCATCAGGCCCTGGGGACTTATCTACTTTAATGCTTTGCAAGACACCCAGCACCTCCTCCTTTTTGATAATGAGATGACTGAGACTATCTACACTCCGTTCCCTAAGCTCATCATCCACCAAGTCCTTCTCCTTGGTGAATACTGATGCAAAGTACTCATTTAGTACCTCGTCCATTTCCTCTGGCTCCACACATAGATTCCCTTCTCTGTCCTTGAGTGGGCCAACCCTTTCCCTGGTTACCCTCTTGCTCTTTATATACGTATAAAAAGCCTTGGAATTATCCTTAATCCTGTTTGCCAATGACTTCTCATAAGCCCTTTTAGCCCTCCTGACTCCTTGCTTAAGTTCCTTCCTACTGTCTTTATATTCCTCAAGGGATTCGTCTGTTCCTAGCCTTCCAGCCCTTATGAATGCTTCCTTTTTCTTTTTGACAAGGCTCACAATATCCCGCGTTATCCAAGGTTCCCGAAACTTGCCAAACTTATCCTTCTTCCTCACAGGAACATGCTGGTCCTGGGTGCTTATCAACTGACATTTGAAAGACTCCCACATGTCAGATGTTGATTTACCCTCAAACAGCTGCCCCCAATCTAAATTCTTCAGTACCTGCCTAATATTGTTATAATTAGCCTTCCCCCAATTTAGCACATTCACCCGAGGACTACTCTTATCCTTATCCACAATTACCTGAAAACTTATGGAATTATGGTCACAGTTCCCGAAATGCTCCCTTATTGAAGCTTCAACCACCTGGCTGGGCTCATTCCCCAATACCAGGTCCAGTACGGCCCCATCCCTAGTTGGCCTATCTACGTATTGTTTCAAGAAGCCCTCCTGGATGCTCCTTACAAATTCTGCCCCATCCAAGCCCCTAGCACTAAGTGAGTCCCAGTCAATATTGGAGAAGTTAAAATCACCCACCACTACAAGCCTGTTACCTTTACATCTTTCCAAAATCTGTCTACATATCTGCTCCTCTACCTCCCACTGGCTGTTGAGAGGCCTGTCGTAAACCCCCAACATCGTGACTGCACCCTTCCTATTCCTGAGCTCCACCCATATTGCCTTGCTGCATGACCCCTCCGAGGTGTCCTCTCGCAGTACAGCTGTGATATTCTCCTTAACCAGTAATGCAACTCCCCCACCCCTTTTACATCCCCCTCTATCCTGCTTGAAGCTTCTAAATCCTGGAACATTTAGCTGCCAATCCTGTCCTTCCCTCAACCAAGTCTCTGTAATAGCAACAACATCATAGTTCCAAGTACTAATCCAAGCTCTAAATTCATCTGCCTTACCTGTTATACTTCTTGCATTGAAACAAATGCACTTCAGACCACCAGTCCCGCTGTTCTCCGCAACATCTCCCAGCCTGCTCTTCCTCTTAGTCTTACTGGCCTTATTTAATAGTTCCCCTTCATTTATTTCACTTGCTGTCCTACTGCTCTGGTTCCCACCCCCCTGCCACACTAGTTTAAACCCTCCCGAGTGACGCTAGCAAACCTCGCAGCCAGGATATTTGTGCCCCTCCAGTTTAGATGCAACCCGTCCTTCTTGTACAGGTCCCATCTGTCCCTGAAGAGATCTCAATGGTCCAGATATCTGAAACCCTCCCTTCTACACCAGCTGCTCAGCCACGTGTTTAGCTGCACTATCTTCCTATTTCTAGCCTCACTGGCACATGGCACAGGGAGTAATCCCGAGATTACAACCCAAGAGGTCCTGTTTTTTAACTTTCTACCTAACTCCATAAACCCCCCCTGCAGGACCTCATCATTCTTCCTGCCTATGTCGTTGGTACCGATGTGTACCACAACCTTTGGCTGTTCACCCTCCCCCTTCAACAACTTTAACATCATAGGTAATGAAACAGCAGTGTTTGACTATCAGTAAATATTATATTGCTTTACCACATTGGGATAAAGAACAGTCTGATACTAAGAATGTTTTGGTCATTATTAACGCCAGTTTTCATTTAGGCTTAATATGGCAAAATGGTTTTATATGGTTGGACTAGAGTGAATAGTTGATCCTATTACTTGAAGACATGCTGCAAATTCTGAACTTTGAAATGGTGTTGAGGGCATTGGCAGATAAACACCATGGTGTACCATTGTATAATGTAAGGCTACACGCATGGCGGGTGTTCCAACTCATGGCTCCTGATGCCAGCCACACGTCTCCAGCCATAAAGTTGAGTGATAAAGTTCTTTCCTCTAGAAAGCCTGCTAACAGATGAGTTAGTTGCTGCCATGCAAAATGGCAACACTGTAAGCTGGAGAAGCTGTGTAACCTGGAACAGCAATGTACCAGACGGGAGCAGCATCACATAGAAAAGCAAAGTATTCTGGAGAAGCAGTGTAATCTGAAGATTCAGGCTTTCCAGAGACTTAAGCCCTGATATTCAACAGGAGGTGGGGAGGGATTGTGGCGGAGAGGAAATCCCCACAGGTCCTACTGATATTAGAAGCAGGACATATTTTAAATTTTTTCACCGGGTTCCCCGCCTGACAGCCAGTCTGATTGACACTTATTTATGTGCAAATGGTACAGCAACTTCTGACGAGGGCCAGATGCATAGTCAAACTTAAATATCCAAACGTTGCTTTCTGAGTTGAGTCCTTCCACTTTCAGCTTTGCGAAAATGGCAGCTCATTGGCTGCCTCAACATTGAAATGCTTTGAACTGTGTGAAGTTTGTGTATTTGCATGGTAGATACAAATTAAAACAAAGGCAAAATACTGCAGATACTGGAAACTGCAATAAAAACAGAAAATACTGGACATACTCAAAAGATCAGGCAGCATCTGTGGAGTGAGAAACAGTGAACGTTTCAGGCTGGTGACATTTCGTCCGACTGAAAAATATTACAGATGAAAACAGGAGTTATTAAATGAACAGCAAAATCATTACGAGCATCTGCTGTCTGAAAAAATGGGAGCAATGGTAATGATCTGAAATTGTAGAACTTGATGGTGAGTCTGGAAGACTGTAGGTTACCTAATCAAAGGATGAGGTGCTGTTCCTCGAGCTTATGTTGGGCTTCATGGAACAGTGTAGGAGGCAGAGGACTGAGAGTCAAAGTGGGAGTGGGGTGGAGAATTAAATTGATAGAAAGCTGGAAGCTCGGGTCACATGTGCGGACTGAATGGCACTGTTCTGCAAAGCAGTCACCCAATCTACATTTGGTCTCCCTAATGAAGAGGAGACCACATTGTGTGCAGCGAATACAGTATATTAATTAAAAGACGTTGCAAGTAAATCATTGTTTCACCTGGAAGGAGTGCTTAGGGCCCTGGATGCTGGGAAGGGAGGAGGTGAAAGGGCAGATGCTGCATCTCCTGCCCTTGCGTGGAAAGGTGCTCTGGGAAGGGGAGCAGGTGTTGAGGGTGATGAAAGAGTGGACCAGGGTGTTGTGGAGGGAATGGTCTCTTCGGAATGCTGAAAAGTGAAGGGAAGATGTGTTGGTGGTAGCAGCTCACTGGGAGGTGGCCGAAATGGCATGGATTATCCATTGAATGTGGAGGCTGGTGGAGTGGAAGGTGAGGACAACAAGAACCCTATCATGGCTCTGGGAGGGAGGGGAAGGGGTGAGGGCAGAAGTGCAGGAATGAGATGGTCAACCACTGGAAACTGTTAAAGTTGTGGTGGGGAATGGTTGGGGTGAGAAGTGTTGCAAACATAGGTTGGAAGAGATTGGACAAGGTGAGAAAAAAATAGAGTTGAGTTTGGAAGAAATAAGTTCCTTGGGGCAAGGACAGGCTGAAATGATGGGTGTACCAGGGCATTCCTGTTTGTGGATCTTGGGAAGGATGTAGATGCCGGCTGTGTGGTGTTCGGGAACTATGAGGTTGGAGGCCGAGGGGGAAGATCTCCAAAGGGGATGAGGTCAGTGACAGTCTGGGAAATGATGGTTTGATGTTCGATGGTGGGTTGTGGTCTGGGGAGGCAGGAGGAGATGTTGGTGAATTGATGTTCAGCCTTCACTTGGTAGAGGTCTGTTCAACAAACAACAACAGTACTGCCCTTGTCAACAGGTTTAATGGCAATGTTAGGGTTGGACCTAAAAGAACAGAGTGCTGCAAGTTCAGAGGGAGATAGATTAGAATGAATGAAGGGAGTGGAGAAATAGATGGCTGATATCATGTTGAAAGTTCCCAATGAATTTTTGCCTTAAGTATTGCTCATTTTTTAAAGTACTCTTTTAATGATACAAAAAGTGTTGATAACTGCCCGTCAACCTCGTTGGAACTGAAAATTACTATTACAGACATGGAGTCTGATTCCTTCAGGTTTTAATTGTTGTTAGATTTAGTTTTAATTGTCATTTCCTACATTGCAACAGTGATTGCACTTCAATAATTACTCCATTGCCCATAAAGTACTTAGGGATATCCTCTGGTTGTGAAAGGCACTATATAAATTTAGGTCTTTTTGGAGATTTAAAAAATGTAGCATCTTATTTTAAAACTTTTTAAAAACTTTTCCTTTCTGTCCCTTTTTTTTCTTTCTCTCCTAATCCAATTTTCTTTCCCTCCCTTTTTTTCTCTTTCTGTACCTAATTTGGCATTGACTTCACCTTAATTTATACCTCCTTTACAGTCTCACCACTATAATTTCTCAATCCTTCAATCTGATTGGTTAAGGAGATACACAGTTGCTTGCTCTGTTCTTTCAAATACCAGATGCCCTCTTTGGGCCCAGATTAATGCCAATCCTAAAGAGTTAATCTAGAGGACAGTTACATTCAAATTTCTTTACTTTGTTAGAACTGGCAGTGATATCGGCACGTCTAACTGTTCTGATTTTAAACACGTTACGCTGAAAAATTTAGAAAATTTACTTGTTTATTTATTTCCAACTTACACAAAAATTCTTAATTTGCTTGATGAAATTAACTTTTATGACCTGATTTTATGTCCTGAATGCGTATCTTAATTAACATCACAAAAACAAATTAACTGGTCATGATCACATTGTTGTTTGTGGAAGTTTGCTGTGAGTGAATTAGCTGCTGTGTTTCTTACATTACAACAGTGACTACACTTCAAAAGTACTTCATTGGCTGTAAAGCACTTTGAGACATCCGTTGGTTGTGAAATGTGCTATATAAATACAAGTTTTCCTTCCTCCCTCCGTCCCTCCCTCTCCCATGCTAACCTCTCCAAGCTCAATCTCCCAAGCTAATCTGGCTGAACTGATCTTGTCCATGAGACTCTTGCTCCCTAGACCCTATTCCCAAAAAACTGCAGACAGCGAACTTTCTTTCCTGGCCCCCATGTTAGTTGATATTTTTAGTGGTTTCCTCTACTGAGGCACCGTCCCCTCTGCTTCAAATTTGTAGTCATCAACCCTCCTCAAAAAGCCCACTCTGACCCCTCTGTCCTTGCAAACTACATCCCCATCTCCAGCAGCCTTTTCTTCTCCAAAGTCCTTGAATGTGTTGTTGCCTCAAACATCCATGCTTATCTTTCCCGCAGTTTGAATCCCTCCAATCAGGTTTCTAGCCCTGCGATAGTACTGAAATGACCCTTATCAAAGTCACAAATGACTTGCTGTGTGATTATGACCATGGTAAACTATTCCTCCTCTTCCTTCTCGAACTGTCTACAGCTTCTGAAGTGGTTGACCACACCATCTTCCTCTGACTCCTCTCCTTTGTCATCCAGCTAGTTGGGACGGCCCTCGCCTGATTCCATTCTTAGCTATCTAGTTGTAGATAGAGAATCACCTGCAATGGCGTCTCTTCCTGCTCCCACACTGTTACCTCTGGAGTCTCCCAAAGATCTATCATTGGCCCCTCCTATTTATCATCTACATGCTGTCCCTTGGTGAAATCATTCAAAAACACATCAGGTTCCACATGTATGCTGATGACATTTAGCTACATCTCAGCATCTCAGCACCGGAGGAGTGGAAATTTCTAAATACTAGGAAGACTGAAGCCTATTTCTTCGGTTGCCTTTACAAACTCCGTTCCCTAGACACCAACTTCACCCCTCTCAGCGGCAACTGTCTGAGGCTGAACCTGACCTTTTGCAGCCTTGGTGTCATATTTGACAGAGATGAGCTCCTGACCATATTTCCGTTTCATCACCAAGACTGCCTACTTCCAAAACATTGCCCAACTCTGCCCCTGCTTCAGCTCATCTGCTGCTGAATCCCTCATCCATGTCTTTGTTTCCCCTAGACTTGACTATTCCAGTACTCTTCTGGCTGGCACCCCATCTTACACCCTACATAAAATATGTTTCCCGTATCCTAACTTGCACCAAGTCCCATTCATCTGTCACCTCTGTGCTTGCTGACCTACTTTGGCCTCCGATTTGGCAATAACTCAATTTTAAAATCTCACCCTTGTTTTTAAATCCCTCCATTGCCTCTACCCTTCTATCTCTGTAGCCTCCTACTGTTCTACAAACCTTCGAGGTCGCTGTGCTCATTCAACTCGAGCCTGTTTTGCATCCTCAATTTTCATCGCTCCACCATAAGTGGCCATGCTTACAGCCAGCTGGGTCCCATGAAATTCCCTCCCTACACTTCCCTGCCTCTTTCTCCTCCTTTGGGATGCTCCTTAAAACTCCTCTTTGACCAAGCTTTTGATCATCTGTCCTGATATCTCTTTATGTGGTTCAGTGTTGAACTTTGTTCGATAACACCCTTGTGAAGTGTCTTGGGACATTTGACTATGTTAAAGGTGCTATATAAATGCAAGTTATTGTTGTTGATTTTAAGTCACCTGACTTTGTATCCAATTCCTTAAAACTAAGATAGTTTGCAGTAAGAAAGCTCTTTGCTGAATGCAGTTTTCTTGTTTATGACCTAATTGAATAATTATATCATTTCAGTGACGTCTTAAATAAAAATTAATTTTGAAGTGGTTTGTACTGTGATTACAAAAGAAAACAAGCCTTAAAATAGAAAGCAATGATACTGCTGTGAGCATTGATTTACCACTGCAGTGCTAACCTGATTAATGTCTCAGCTGAATGTGGGATTCAAATACAATAATTTAGCTAAACCTGACTCTATCTGAAAGATTAAATTCTGAATTCTTCCACACCCATTTTGGATCTTGTTCTGATAACTGGATCAGTTCAGAGTCTCAGACACTACATGATCGGGGTTCACATTGTTAAACAATTGCCCTATTGTAGCAACACCTGGCCTTCTACTTCTGATTGATATTCCTGTGGTTTCCCTCCTACTTTGACCATTGTCATTAGTTCCTTTTTAACTGGAATCTATGAGAATGACCTATCCTTCTCTGCTCTCTATTCCAGCACATTACTAGCAATGCCTTTTTTTAAAACAAGTTCTTTAGTTTTACAAAAGGCTTTTTATTTTCCCAGATGAAAACCTATACCAATTTGTTTATATTTGGCAAAAATGCACCTGTCAGGGCCATGCAAGTCTTTCTATTCCAACAGTTTACTTGCTGATTGTTATTAGCTTTGCTTCATCAACCTTTACCATAAGGAGACTGGCAACTATGTCCGTTGATCCAGATTCAAGATATTGAGGTACATTTTCAAAGTTGTGTCCCAGCTGGGGAGAGACAAACTCCTCTATCTAATCCCCACCTCAATATAACATGTATCTTAGTAAGTGAATCCTTAGTGTAGCATCTCTTGAGGCCACACTTACTATTGTTGGGTGCAATTATGGTGAATTATTGTGTAAAAACATAAGGATTCAAGTACCTGACAGCACAAGTTATAAAACTATGGAAGAAGAAAGAACTTCTGTTTATATAGCACCTTTCATGATGTCCCAAAAAACTTCACAGCTAATTAAGTACCTTTGAGGTGTAGGCACTGTTGTAATGCAGAGAAATGCAGCAGCCAATTTGCACACAACAAAATGATCTGTTTTAATAATGTTGGTTGAGAAATAAATATTGGCCAGGATGTCAGGAGAACTGGTGGTCTTCGAATAGTGCCATGAGATTTTCTACGTTCACCAGAGCTGACAGGCAGAGTCTTGATTTAAAGTCTCATCGGAAAGACTGCACCTCTGGCAACGCAGCAGTGCATCAAACTAAACAAGTACTTTGTGTCTGTCTTCGCGGAGGAAGATACTAAAAACTTCAGAGAAATACTAAAGAACCAAAGGACTAGTGAGAGTGAGGAACTGAAAGAAATTAGTATTAGTAAAAAAGTAGTACTGGAGAAATTAATGGGACTGAAAGTGGATAATTCCCCTGGACCTGATTATCTACATCCCACAGTGTTGAAAGAGGTGGCTGTAGACATAGTAGCTGTGTTGGTGATCATCTTCCAAAATTCTATAGATTCTGGAATGGTTCCTGAAAATTGGAAGGTAGCAAATGTAACCCCATCATTTAAGAAAGGAAGGAGAGAGAAAACAGGGAACTACAGACCAGTAAGCCTGACATCAGTATTAGGGAAAATGCTAGAACCTATTATAAAGGATGTTAAAACTGGACACTTAGAAAATAATGGTAGGATTGGGCAGAGTCAACATGGATTTTTCAAAGGGAAATCATGTTTGACAAACCCTTTGGAGTTTTTTGAGGATGTAACTAGCAGAATAGACAAGGGGGAACCATAGATGTCAAGCTGAATTTTAAGCAGCCAGTGGCGGGCAAGAAAAATGCCAGCTTGCACGTGGGGGCCGCGCGCCACCATGCTGCTGCGATCTCCCACACGGCGGCTCATTTAAATACCCGGTTGGCCCACCCCCTCCCAATCACATGGAGGGGGTGGGCTCTCTGATGTCAGCAATGGTGACAGCTACCTGTGCGCAGGCGCTGGCGCCATTTTTAAAGCACAGCTAGCCCTACCGGCTAATTAAAAATTTTAAAGAGAACCACTCATTCCATGCCCCACCCCCCCACCCCCCGCACTGTTCGAAACAAAATTCTATCGCCCCTTTCCCACCCCCCAATAACAATAAAATTAAGTTTTTGCCCTTTCCCCCCCAAAACACTTAGCTTTCAAATGTGACCTTTCACACACCCCCCCCAAACTGAACAAAGTTCACATTTCACCCCTTCCCACCATCCCCTATGCTACTGATGAAAGTTTGACCCCATTCCTCCACCCCCGCCCCCAGCACTAAAAATCTCAAGTTCCCCCCTTCCCCACTGCTGCGGTGCCTGTTTTCCCCAGATGAGAAAGTGAAGACACAGGAGTGCCGGCCACAGCTCTGAAGAACGCAGCCCGGCCGTTAGATCGCAGGTAAGTGCATTTAAATGTATGCAATTAATTAATTACCATACGTTAATCCAGGTCCTGTCACCCAGCGGCGGGGGGGCCACGATGGAGCCTCGCCGCCGGCAGGAAGATCGGGCCCGGCCCTCCCGGTGTCAGGCTCCGTGGCCGGCTGCTGCCAGAACGATCTTCTGGGCCCTTCCCACCATGGAGCCCGATGTCGGGGGCCCTGTAAAATCCAGCCCATGATGTATTTGGATTTTCAGAAGGCTTTCGATAAGGTCCCACACAGGAGGTTAGTAAGCAAAATTAGAACACATGGGATTGTGGGTAATATACTGGCATGGATTGAGAATTGGATAATGGACAGAAAACAGAGAGTAGGAATTCTCAGGTTGGCAGGCTGTGACAAGTGGGGTACAACAAGGATCAGTGCTTGGGCCCCAGTTATTCACAATCTATATTAATGATTTGGATGTAGGGACCAAATGTAATATTTCCATGTTTGCTGATGACACAAAACTAG
Source organism: Heterodontus francisci (assembly GCF_036365525.1). Classification (NCBI taxonomy): domain Eukaryota; kingdom Metazoa; phylum Chordata; class Chondrichthyes; order Heterodontiformes; family Heterodontidae; genus Heterodontus; species Heterodontus francisci. The sequence goes on along the minus strand of NC_090376.1, from coordinate 45,628,047 downwards.
GTGGGATTGTGAGTTGTGAGGAGGATGCAAAGAGACTTCAGGGGGATTTAGACAGGCTAAGTGTGTGGGCAAGAACGTGGAAGATGGAATATAATGTGGAAAAATGTGAAGTTATCTACTTTGGTAGGAAAAACAGAAAGGCAGAGTATTTCTTAAATGGTGAGAGATTGGGAAGAGTTGATGTCCAAAGGGACCTGGGTGTCCTTGTTCATGAGTCACTGAAAGCTAATATGCAGGTGCAGCAAGCAATTAGGAAGGCAAATGGCATGTTGGCCTTTATTGCAAGAGGATTTGAGTACAGGAGTAAAGACGTCTTGCTGCAATTGTATAGAGCCTTGGTGAGATCCCACCTGGAGTATTGTGTACAGTTTTGGTCTCCTTACCTAAGGAAGGATATACTTGCCATAGAGGGAGTGCAAGGAAGGTTCACCAGACTGGGGAGATTGTCCTATGAGGAGAGATTGAGCAGACTTGGCCTGTATTCTCTCGAGTTTAGAAGAATGAGAGGTGATCTCATTGAAGCATACAAAATTCTTACAGAGGTCGACTGGTGCAGGAAGGGTGTTTCCCCTGGCTGGGTAGTCCAGAACTAAGGGACATAGTTTCAGAATAAGGGGCAGGCCATTTAGGACTGAGATGAGGATGAATTTCTTCATTCAGAGGGTGGTGAATCTGTGAAATTCTCTACTCCAGAGGGCTGTGAAGGCTCAGTTATGCAGTATGTTCAAGACAAGGATTGATAGATTTCTAGATATTAAAGATATCAAGGGATATGGCGATAGTGCAGGAAAATAGCATTGAGGTAGATGATCAGCTGTGATCTAGTTGATTGGCAAATTAGGCTTGGGGGGCCAAATGGCCTACTCCTGCTCCTATTTCCCATGTTCCTCAGAGGTGCTCCCGCTCCACAGGTGTTACTTCATCGCTTATGTGCAGTTCTGAGGAATCTCCCGGTCCAAGAACCTTGAATGGGCCTTGAACCTATGAACTTTGACTCATGGAGTCAAGGCTGACAAAATGGCCCCAATATTTACAGGGAAGTGGGGAGGGGGCAGGAGCCTTTGTCAGCAGCTGGGAAACCTCAGATCGAATAGGACTTGATGAATTTAATGGCAGGACCTCATTAGAATGTTTTTCTAACTCCATTTCTTACCCAATAGC